>NC_046222.1:80245913-80348649 GCF_009819885.2 Catharus ustulatus | reverse complement strand
ACAAGAGGCTGAAGACACTGTATCTGTTCAGACTGGAGGAGTCTGAGGAACCTCATTGCAGTTACAGCTTCCTTGAGAGGGGAAGAGGAGGGGCAGACACTGATCTCTTCTCTGTGGTTTCAATGACAGGACATGAGGGAATGGCCTGAAGCAGTGTCAGGAGATATTTAGATTAGATCTTGGATGAAAGTTCTTTACCCAGAGGGTGGTTGGGCACTGGAACAGGCTCCCCAGGGAAGAGGTCACAGCACCAAGCCTGACAGAGCTCAAGAAGAGTTTGGACAATGCTCTCAGGCATATGGTGGCTCTTGGGGCTGTTACTGTGCAGGAATGGAATCTCAATGAATCCTGAGGGTCCCTTCCAATTCATCTTATTCTGTGATTGTGTGATTCTGTGACTCAGAACTAAGTGGTCTAATTTCATACTCTTCGATGTGAAGAACTGTCCGGAGATTACTTTGCAGGCTGTCTGCCTTGTCCTCTTGATAATTCCTCAGGCTAAAATGGTATGCTTTCTCCTAATATTCAATATCAGAGCAGATGACTCAGAACATCTATAGAGACATCTCACTGCTCTCCCAAAAGCAGCAGGGAATCACTAAACTCTTCTTTACCATATATGTACACAAAAATGATGATGCATTTGCAGATACAAAAAAATCTTCAGGTCTTCTCCTGTCCATTATTATAACCAAAATGACTGCTTGGGCTTCCTGCTGTTATTCACTATTACCTTTTCCACTTATGAGCAAAAATTTTAGTATGCATTTCCTGGTCATAGATGCATTGGAACAATACAAGGAAATTTCTTATCAATTCCCAATTACTGAGCTAGAAAGAATGACTGATATTTATCCACAAATGGCAACTCCAGAAGACTTTTTCTGTACTATCTCATTAGTGATCCATATAATGATAAAATCAAATTCTAATTCTAATTCATTTAGTCTGACTTTTCTGTTCTTTTGCTCTTTACCTTTCTTATCAGTGTTTTGCCATCAATAAGTGCACTGTTACTATGTTTTCTTCCTTGACAACAATGAAAATGCATTTACAGCTATGGAACCCAGGGAAACCACACATTGATAAAGATTTTGCACTGGCAGCTGTTGCGGAGATAGCAGTCAGTCCTCAAAATTTTTCACATAGTGAATACTGTTTTTTTACTTTAAAAGAGTATTTCAAATATTTTTTTAATTTATTAAGTATTTATATAAGTATTTTAAACAAGTATTTTAAATATCCTCTACTAAGTTTTATCAATGCCTTAAAAGGTTTTACTCTATCTTTGTTTATGTGAGAGGCTTCAAGGCTTCTGAAAAAGACATTATTATGGGACACCCTCGAAAAATAAAATTATTAGAGATGAGACAGAAGGGAAGAGTAAGAATAAAAGGTAACACTAAAAGC
Organism: Catharus ustulatus; assembly: GCF_009819885.2. Lineage (NCBI taxonomy): Eukaryota > Metazoa > Chordata > Aves > Passeriformes > Turdidae > Catharus > Catharus ustulatus. Next base: position 80,347,239 of record NC_046222.1, on the reverse strand, counting down.
AGGTTGCATCTAAAATTAAATAAATACATGTATATATATATTCTTGAAAGCTAATTGATATCTTTTACAGTCATCTAGAGAGGAAAGGGTAAAATAATGTCCAGGAAGAAAAAAGGACACAGAGTCAATATATCATGTAATATTTTAGGCAACTTACAGAGTAGTATAAAAAAAATATGAAGGGTCTTCTTTAACGTACGATGATTATCCTCTGTGAAATTTGTTAAAATTTTCTTCTACAGAAACTAAGTTGCAGAAAGAGTCCGCAAGGACCTGTGTCTTTCCTTGTTGTGGAGCCAGTATATCTACTGGACACATGCTGAAGAACTAAAAAGCAACCCTAATTATGTTGGTACAATGTTATTTCTACAAGTTAGAGAAAGAGCAGACAAGTGCATATAGGAAAGCAAGAGCAAGTGAAAGCATAGAAGACAAAAGAAATCATGTTTATAAAAATGCTTTTAACAAAGCAAGAGTCTCCAAACACTAGTATTTCAATTGTCGCTGATTTTTAATAGAATGCATTGCAACATTTTCCAGGAGATTTCAGCTTTGATTATAGAAAAAACTGAAATGTAATCCAGAGAAGTCAGAGAAGAGATAAAAAGGCGTCAGATGCCAATTTAGACTACAACATTAAAAGTAGTATCAAGCTGAAGGCTCCTATTAAATAATATACTAGTGGGGAAGATAAGTACAGAAATAAAAATTAAAAATAAAAAAAGATAGTTCCAAATCTCAAAGAATAATGAATGCATCATTTTAAGTCATTGTATACCAAATAATTATGGGTTTTTTCAAATATATACACAGTAAACTGCATGTGTGATAGTTTCCCTATTTTAAATGTCAAGAAAATGGATAGACAAAAAAAGACAAAGAACTGACAAATCTGTCAACTAAATATATATATTTTACAGAGTAAGGAAGTAGTAAATCTCTCTACTAAGAAGTATGTTCCTCTTTCATGCTGTGGGTCTCCAATTAGGATGATATTTCTTGAAGCTGCCAAAGAAGATATTTGAAGACTACTTTGTGTGCATACTGGCATTCAGGTCCGGGGACAACCAAAGATCAGGAGTATGCAGAAGCTGACTTGGAATTCATTGTTTCCTCCCCTTTCTCCAGTCTCAGCTGGTAGTTTTTGGAGAAACATTTTAAGATCATCCTGGTTCACTGCTGAGAAGTGCAGTTCAGTTTTTAAATGTGAAGTAGAACATGCTCATACAAGTTTGTGGTTGATAATTGATAATTAAAGAAACTTTAAAAAATGTCAATGAAACAGCAATACAATTAAATAAATGTGAAAGATCAGAATTAAAGCAACATAATACTTTTCTGGAAAAGGAGACTTTGGTGCATAATTATTAATTATAGGGCATAATTAATTCTAAAACACTGATATTCAGTACAAAAATAGGAATGAAAAATTTGGAATGAAGAAACATGAAAAAATCTTCAAGGTCTGTACAAGTACACTTTTGTATCAGAAAAAGGACATAATGCTTTTTCATATTTATAAAGGTATGGATACACAGAATCACAAAATGACTGAGGCTGGGAGGGATCTCTGGAGGTCAACTCCTTTCTCAAGCAAACCCAGCTCTCTCAGCCTTTCTTCATGCAGGAGATGTTCTGACCACTTAGTCATCCAGGTGGCTCTTCTAACACAGAATTGAATTTCTAACATGGAACTGAAATTATTTCCTCCAGCTGAATTTTTCTATGTACCACCCAATTCCAGAATGATACATTGACAATTTAGACAGATTTCAGAGTACAAGAAAATAATCGCTATCAGTGGACTAGAAACAATGACTTCTGAGGAGTTAACTTTGAGCAAAGTGTAAGACTTAGCATCTACAAATATTCAGAAGACAAAATTCAAGGAAGGAAGTGGAGTGATGTAGGGTGATAAATGAAGGTCAATATGGAATAACAGAGTGAAACAAAAGGCCAGAAAAAAATAGAATGAAGAGTACAAAATTTCCTAATAGAGAGAAATCTTTCTAAGGCAGTCAGAGAAATGGATTTTTTCGGGACTATTATTACTACTCTGAACAAAATGTATCAGACCTTTCAGATATCAGGGGTACAATAGCAGTGCAATGCATTAGGTGATTTAGTGAGTCTTTTATCTTCCTCTCTAATTGTTGCTTTATTACCTCACTCTCTGTTTACAGTAATATGTCTTCCAAAATAAAATACTCTTCAGTATTACATATGATTCATCATGGATAAAGACAGAAAAGAATGATAAAATAATAATTCAGATCTATGCATTCTATTATAATTTAAACATAGAGTGGCCTTGTAAAAGCTATTAATTACCAGAAGTGGCCAATGCATTGTCATAAAATGATCAGGGGATTTTTGCTGTAAGGAAGTATAGTCTAAAAAACCCCACAGAACTACTTAATCTTCAATAAAATTCCCTGTATCTAGTTTCCTACAAATTCCTGTGATTTGTTCTGTAGAAATGTACTAATAAATGTACTAATATATTTAGACTTCTCCATGTGCAATAGTCCATTGTTAATGTCCATAACTGTTCTCTTGTCAGTTTTAATCTTGTCTCCTTCTGGTCTGTTTCTCTGGTGACATCTTATCCAGCTGATCCCTGATCTTACATGTTAGGAAGAAGCCCTTCAGAGGGTTCTGAGACACTGAAGGAGAGTGTCCAGAGAAGATGGAAGTGCTCAAGGCTGGGTTGGATTGGGCCCTGGGCCACCTGATCTAGCAGGTGGCATCCCTGCCCATCATGGTGGGGTTGGAACTGATTTTTAAGGACCCTTCCAAGCCAAATCACTCTATGATTCTATCATCATATTCCTTGGGTTCCTATATTTAACTCCAATCTTTCCTTCATGTCTCATACAATAATAAATCAACTTCATATCAGTGCTTCAACTCTCAGTATCACACACCTGAACTAGAGATTTTTTGAATGGACAAAAAAGCACTGTAGAAAGTGCAGATATTTTGCAGCTTTGCAAAGGTTGGGTAGCTGGAACCAAGGGGTTTGTCTTGTTCACTTGCCTGCTATCCATGATAGGCAATGGTGATTATCACATGAAAGCATATGTTGCTTAAAACCCATGTTTCCTCATTGCTTTTTTTCCTTTGGCAAATACTCTGTGTTTAGTGAGTTATCTCTGGTATTATCTGTAGGAATATGAGTTATTTCTATTAGGACTAAAGATAACTGTTTGGCTCACTAAAATATTTTTCTCACCTTCCGACTGTGTGTTTGCCACACTTTAAGCAATGTCGCATAAGGAATACTACAGGTAAGCTTTTTCTTTCTTTCTTTCTTTCTTTCTTTTCTTTCTTTCTTTCTTTCTTTCTTTCTTTCTTTCTTTCTTTCTTTCTTTCTTTCTTCTTTCTTTCTTTCTTTCTTTCTTCTTTCTTTCTTTCTTTCTTTCTTTTCTTTCTTTCTTCTTTCTTTCTTTCTTTCTTCTTTCTTTCTTTCTTTCTTTCTTTCTTTCTTTCTTTCTTTCTTTCTTTCTTCTTCTTTCTTTCTTTCTTCTTTCTTCTTTCTTTCTTTCTTCTTCTTTCTTTCTTTCTTTCTTTCTTTCTTTCTTTCTTTCTTTTCTTTCCCTAAACAGCTGTAGACAGACTCCATCTCTTCGATTCACAGATAGGACTGTCTGATTCACTAGTTAGACCTATATACATACATACATATGTATGTATAATCAGTGTATCGGTCAAGACTAGAGCCCCACCCAGATTTTTTAAAAAAACCCTATAATTCCTGAAGATAATATTTTATTTTCTAATTCTACAAAGCAGTTTATTTCTGTTTATTGACAAGTATGACAACTTCATAGAGATTCCTAGGAGGTGGTAAACCCTTCATTGTATTTCTGTAATTATTTAAAAGTTGCTTTGTTCACTATCAGGCAAGGGAGATATGCCTTACAAAACCAATCCCAAAATGAAAGCAAAGGATTTATTGGAACTTGATTCCATTTAACAGTATATACAGCTACAGGGTTTTTGATGCTATCTACGTTACTGGGAATTACACTTTTAACTGATAAGGCTTCATATCAGGGAGAAGGTTCTGAAGAAAGTGTAGTGAAAAAGCATATTTTCTGTTAGAGCAGTTAATACTGACTAAGTAAAAAGATAAAGTGGATCTCTATCAAGCACCTTGAGCTTGAAGTGATTAAGGAACATGAGCCTCCTTTCCCCAGTTTAAGGTGGTGAAGGTAGGATTGTGTTGATTCATTTCCGGAGTGAAAAATGAGGGTACTATATAGAAACAGAATTTAATTTTTCATGAGATAGACTAAAGTACTTCATAAAAAGGAGAGTTTCTCCATGAGAGAAGGAAACTGATTGCTTTCCAGTTATAGAAAATCAGTAGTGATATAGGAATCTCAACTTACACTCTTAAGAGTTTACTAATTCTTTAAGTAGCTGTGATGAGGGTGGCTTGATGGCTATATAACGGCCATTGAAACTTTTAAAATTGAGATTTTGAAGCTCAGACACAGTTACTGGATCACGAGTTCAGTCAGGTCTCTGATGAAACTGATGCACATTACTTAATTGATTCCCTATTTAGGTGAGCGCTTACATTGAAAATTTCTCCTTATCTTTTTGTATGGTGAAACCATGTTCAGAATTATTAACCATGTTCAAATTAAAAGTCTGTAGTCCTTCACAAACATTTCTCATGTATAATCATAAATTTTTTTTTAGGAGAAAAGAGTAGGTTTTTTCCTACAAGCCACAGCAGAAATCAATAGAAGGAACCTGAATTATGCATATTTAAAGATAGAACATTTTGTTGTGTAGCTGGTGTTTTTTACTGTAATTGTATTCAAAACTGGGCTGGGAACCCTGAGGCAAGGAGAAGAAAGAAATTTCTTTAGCTGATATTTAAGCTGATAATCTCTAAGGGGCCAAGTAAATTTTGCATCATTTGTGAAGTCTTGATACCAGTCTGAATTAGAGCTTATCTGCATACTTGTAAAATCCTTTCTCATAAAGAAGTAAATTATGCTTGTTGTGCTCATGGATATACTAAGTATCTGTTTGAAATAAAAAATAAAACCCCATCTATCAGTGTTTGGCGAAAAACTGCAGTTTTTTAGGGATGATATGTACAAATAACCATTACGATCAGACCTGTTGTTGAAGTTTTGAATTCTTTCAAGACCAACCTCCATTGATTCTCAAAAATTATAAAGATTTGAAGTAGATCTTACCTTAATTTTTATAGCTGCATAGAGGTAAAATTTAATATCCTTATATTAATATTAAATTTGAAATTTTTTTCTGTGTTATTCAGGAGTGGCAAATACCTCATGATTTTTTTTATTTTGGCCTAACAAAAAAAATAAAATAATATCCTAAACAAACCCAAATCCATAATCTTTGTTTCTTCTGTCTCTTGTCTACTAGTTGAGCAACATATGAATGAAAGGCAGGAATGCGCTTCAAGGTATTATCTAACCCAAGCCCAGGCATAATTCTGGATCACTACAGTCACTGTCAGAGACACTTGACTTATCTGTGCCTTAAAAATGTCTTGTAAAGAAGATTGAGGTTGGCTCTCCCAATAGTACTTCAGTACCCTTTCTATCATACAGCTTTTTCCTGTAGTTTTCCATAAGCCTTCAATACTATCTGTCATCAGAACACAGGTGTTATCAGCCTGTGCTCAGAAAAAGTATGGCTGAACTCCTCATGCTCTAATATCTCTTTGAAAACAGTATGAGCATGGGAATGAGATTTTCAGCGAGAATAATAGAGTTCATATCCAGATAGCCTCATGAGGGATTCACCTGTCTAAGCATATCTGTCTGGTATCATTATTTATGCCCTAATAATTCTGAGGCACCTGCAGACATTTGAAAGACAAAACACAGAACTTGGGGAAGACCTGCGGCTTTCTTGGTGGCAGATGGAGACCAGACAGGATGAAATAAGGTGCACAAAACGTGTAAGAAATCAATTTTTTGAGAACTGAATCTTGCTCACAAAATCTATGAGGCTGGGAATGCAGCTTAATGGAGTTTAGAGATGTGTCTGTCATGAGGCTGGACTACACTGGGTGCATTGGTGATCTCCACTAATTATAGTGCACATCTGGATTCTGAGTTCACATGTAGGCAAAATATTGAATTCTGTGCAGTTGTACTGAATTCAACTGGAAAGCCAATATTCTGAACCCTGCTCTGCCTACAACAGATTTTAAACATGCATATAGGTTTTCTGAGAAAAATGACATAAATATTACCAATAGAAATCACAACTATTCCAATATGAAAACAATAAAGTTTGGTTTTTTTTTTTTTTTAATGTGCTGTCTGACATGAGATGTGAGTTTAAATGATTGCTACAAATCACCTGAAAAAAAAAATTGCAGGTGAAAATAATATCCTTAAGGCCCAGTCTGTAGGTTCTACTGAACAGCTGGTGTTAAGAAAACAAAATTGAATTAAGGAAAATAACAGGTTTGTTTGTCCTGACTATGATAATTGCTACATGACTGTTCATAATAATATTCCAACAATCCTCTCCCACCTGTCCTGAGCAAATGTAATTGTCATTCCCAAGTAGAAGTGATACCTAACATAATAAGCTGGTGCTTATTTTGTGTCTTCTACAGTAAGAAAGTCCTGTTCTTTCAGGAGTAAAAAAAATCTAGAGGGGAAACAAACAAACAAACAAACAAACAAACAAACAAACAAACAAACAAAAATTTTACTGAAGTTCATTAGAAACTGCCTAGAAAAAATAATAAATAAAACCCTCATAATTTCATGAAGAATTTGCAGTTTAATTGATTCAGTTATCCTTAAATTACATGAAAGTGTGTATAGAAGTGCTCTAAATAAAACATAGCAATTTAAGATGTAATTTATGCAGGACTGTTTGTGCTTGATTGATAAGAGAATGACAGGTTTGGTAAAAATTATAGTACACACACTCTTTCAGTGAAACATCTTACTGAGCAAAAAGGGCTTTGCAGTTAAAAGAGTCCTAAACAGAGCAATTATTAAGCCTGATAAAAGCAGTCTTGCTCCACTGTATAATATGAAAACTAATAATCCCACCTATCCACTTTACCCAAGGTCAGAAATATTACTGTAGACTTAACTCTAGAAATACACAACCATTACCTGCCCTGAATGAGTGGCTAGAGATGTAAGGAAACTGAGATCTGTGTGTGACCCACTATGCTCAGCAGCTAATAATTATTAGTCTTCAGACCTATAAATTGACTAAAAATCTATAATGACTGTAAGCTAGAGATAAAAAAAAAATGTCAGGAAGTTTTTAGCATTAAAAGTTCTTACTGTTATCATTCTAAATAAATTTGACATTATATGTATGACTATATATGAAATTCTCTTTGATATGTGTTAGAGGTTAATCTTCAACACCTTCAATATACTTTTCATACTTAAAGGCATCTCAAAGCTAGTTAACTTCACAAAATTTAATTCAATAATTTCAGACAGTGTTCATAAAATTTTTAATAGTTTTAAAGTTTTTTTGAAGTTTTTTAAAATATATTTTCCAAAAACATTACTTAATTGAATATTAAGAATTTTAAAGTTACATTTTACAGGCATTTGAGAAGAATAATAATTTTAAAAAATCAGTTTTACAATGTCAGTGACAATGGTCAGTACTCATGTATTCTTATTGATGTGCTAAATATATCCTTTATAAGGTTACTTATAACTTTAATCTTTTTTCAAATTGTATTTCTTTTTTCTCTTTATAAATTAATTGAAACTAGCTGTAATTCTAGTACAGGACTTAGGGTAGTTTCTATTAAGTTTTTCATTTTTTGGTACGTAGAAAATTAGAAAATCTTAGTTAACAAATCTAAAAGACTTTTTTCTTTAAAATTTTAAAGAATTTTTGTAATAAATTGGCTGAGCAAGACAAGAAGTAGACAGGCCTGGCATTTTTGGGGATCATGCATCATCATAACATTTCCTATCATGTGGAAAGAGTGTCTGTCATTCCTCGGGAAAGAAATATCACCAGAAAGGGAGCTTTACAGTACTTCTCAGTAATTTCCACTCTAGGTCAGTAGCTGTGCCTCTTCTATGTGTATATTATTCCACATTCATCTGGCACGCAAATCACGAATATGTATAAATATGCAAATTAGTTCAATAATGTAAAAGTGTTAGATTGCCTCTTAATGTTTGCTGACTTGCATTTTTAAGGGATAGAACTTATATCAGTTTTGATATGTCAGCCACCTATTTCCTTCTTGCATTTAACCATATGGAACTTAGAAGGAGCAGCTGAGATCACTTGGCTCCTTCATCTTGGAGGAGACTGAGGGGACACCTCATGGCAGCCTACAACCTTTTAGTGAGGGACAAGGAGGGGCAGGCACTGATCTCTTCTCTGTGGTGACCAGTGACAGGACCTGAGGGAATGGCTTGATATTGTGACAGGGGAGGTTTAGGTTGGATATCAGGCAAAGATTCTTCACCCAGAGGGTGACTGGGAACTGGAACAGGGTCACCAGAGAAGTGGTCACAGCACCAACCTGGCAGAGTTCAAGGAGCGCTTGGACAATGCTCTCACAGGCACACGGTGTGAGTCTTGGGGAGTTGGACTCCTTGTGTGTCCCTACCAAATCAAAATATTCTGTGACTCTGCAATTTATGATTGTTTTTTACTTTGAAACTATGTATGAATTAGCCATCATATGAAGTACCTCCACAATATAATGCCAGGTAGTAGCAAAGGGGAAGAGAATTAACACTTCCCAAAGATTATAGTAAGTAGCAATAGAAAATACTTGTTGAAGCAGCAAAAATTTTCAGACTGGTAAAAGTGTTTTAATTAACAAGTGTCAGAGGCATGATTTGTAAAATTCAGTGATCCAAATAATCTGTCACAGTATTTTAAATAAATCTATCTAATGCCCAGATTATAACAATTTAAAGGTTTTTCTTTTTTTATTTTTCATATCAGTGGGATCAAGCATGTCTTTGAGAACATGAGAATATTTTGAAAACGTATTTCCCAGTTCTATAAGAAATCATCTTGTTCTTGGTGTACTGATAGAAACCCAGATTGCTCTTTACTGAGATGAATTACAAAACAAGTGTCAGGTAGCTCCAGATTATGTGTCAATGAAGGTAGGATGGAAAGAATCTGTGGGGAGAGGTAAATAAATATGCACAAAAATCCTTCCAGAGCTACCTTAAGCACAGAATGATGAGAACAAAGAGCTAGAAGCAGAGATGGGGAAAATACTAGCTACTCTTCACTATAACTGGAACATTTTTATATGGTACTAATTAATTTAGCAAGTGTTTTATCTTGACCTCTAAAGTCATGGAGGTCTGGAGAAAATGATAAGACAAAAGCTGCCCACTAAAATGTGCACAGGAGGATAGCAGTATGAAAAGAGATTCTAAAGGAAAGAAGATCCTTTCACTTACTTCCAGTCTAAACTTACTTCTTACAGGCTTTGCACAGAAGAGATTGTCTTGGCAATTGGCTTCATCAAGAGGCTTTATTAGGTTCCTGCAGATTAGGGAAACTATTTAATTCAAAAGCTGCTCACAATTCCTATCTTCTCTGTGAGATAATTCTTTTGTCCAGTCTTCCTTATTTGAACATATACTCTAGGGAAATATCTTTTTCTCTATAACATCATTGTAGTTTTAAATGTTTATATATTCATAGATATTTATCATGCTTGCAATTTAGATTCAGATTTTGCATTTCCCCTTTTGGGAATATTAAAAGTTTATTATGCTTCATGGATCACAGTCATAATGATGCTTGATAAAAAGTACTGGAAGAGAAATCGGAAGATTTATTTTGAAGTAAAGTTTTGAGTCCTGAAAAAAACTTCATCAGAGCCATGATGTGAGAACTGCAGATAAATTTTTACAAGAGATTTAGCAGACATGAATCTGTCCCTTTGAAGCATAAAAGCATATAAATATTAAGCCCTCAAAATATAATTTTAGATGAAAAAAACTTTTAACAATGACTTACTATATATATATATTCATATAATATCACTTTCTTTGGAGTACAACTGGTGCATTCCTCCCATTACATTTTTTTCTAGAAATTATTAAAATTTTTTCTTTTGTATTTTAAAAATTATTTTGAGTCTTGAATTTTGAACTACGGCTTTCAAGGAAACAAAATAATATCTTACCTTTGCAAATTTCAACATCTCTGTGACATCAGATTTATGGATTGAGTCTATTTATTGATTATATATATATATATATATATGTGTGTGCAATTTCTTACGCAAAATATCTGAAATGGTAAGACCCTTTTTAACAATGAGATATTCTTCTGGGAAATTATTATGGTGAGAAAAGTGGTCTCCAGTTTCTTAAACATCATATGAAGTACTATCAGTAAGAGAAATGAATGAAACCATAATCTTAAAAGATGGAAGGAGAAATTCAATGTCTTATTAAAAACCAGTTTTTCGTCCTTGGTTTTGTCATTGTTGTTTTGCTGTTTTTTAAATTTTTTTTTCTGCAAAGATTTCTACTCTCTAGCCTCTTAATATCACCATACCTGATACAGAGACTTGTGATTTTTCTGCACTGTTAAAAGCCTTTGATGGCTTCAGCAACATCTACAGCTACACAATCACAAGCAAGTAACCTCTACCCCATCAAGAGATTCTTCAGCATTTAATCCTGGAATCTTAAAAATCATTAACATAAGTTCTAAGTTATCAACTCTCAACTGGGTTGAAATCTTATGCTCTGTGACCACTATCCAGAACATTTTTTCAAACATTTAAGATATTTCAACAGGAATTGTTGAACAGTGTTCAACATTTGTATGCAATACTGCCTCTGTGTGTTTAACAGCAGATATTTATTAATCTGTACTCTTTGATTATTTCTTTAATTGATTTTATTCATTTAATTGATGCCTATATTAAGTCCTTTGTAGGAAAGTTCAGTGTTTGGCATCAGGTAGTTTTTTGATCCTAATCAACATATAATTCAGGCAGGTTACCTTTATACCACAGTATCAACATTCACTATAATCTGCAAGTGACTTTGCTCATGTTGCATTTGTTACGTGGTTGTAACTTTGCTGTATGAAATGAAACTGAATAGAAAATATTTTTTTATTCTGAGGACTGATAGCTAGCAAAACTACCACAATCCAAATTCATCCTATGGAGCCTAAGGATTAATTTTGAATTAATATTATCAATCTGATAATTGGATTCATTTTGCAATTTGATATAATCCTTTTTCTAAAAAAGATTGTGTAATCCTTCTGAAAGAATTGACAGAAAGCAACAAAAGCAGAAATTATATTTAAGGGTTCCTTCTAAAATACCAGCTCAAGCAGACCTGGAATAATTGTATTAAGCTTTTGGTACTCAAATATCTAAGTCTTCCATGTGCAGACATGAATTGCAGTTTGAAAAATGATGCTTTTATTCAAGGGATATGAAAAATCTTAATAAGAGAACAAATACATAAGAGGAGTAATAATGATTAATCTTTAGTATAAAATCATAATGGTTTTACAGTCTGTCCTCTAGCAACTGACCATCTAGATGACTTGCCCTTCCTGCAGTAACCTTCATTTACATTTAATATTTTTTAAACCTTTTGCTAAGATTCTTTTTTGCCAATTGTACGCATGTGCATAGTTTCTCCTACCAGAGGGTCCTTTGTCCACCAGCAGCTATCACTACCCACATCTTACAGTGCTCCTATGATTTCTGGAAAAGGCTCTGACCACTCTGCACTCTTCCAGCCCCTCTGAAAAAACTCCAAATTGTGTGCTAAAATTTTTATGTCGTTAAGAATAGAAATTATTATTGTATTTTGTTGAGAAGAATATGCACTGAATTCGAAAATTGGAAAATAAGTGCCATCTCCCATTACACAGGAGGTATACTCACAGCTTTTTCCATTTCTCCCTATTTTGAAGGACCCTTAGAGAAAAACTGCTGAGTTCTTTGCCTCTTGAAAATTTGTATGTCAATAAAATAAGCTATTTCTATGGGTTGAACCTACCTTACCACACTTAGGTAGAGTTAGGTGGCTTAGATTTCTGTGCACTGCTAACATGCTCTTATGCTACAGTTTGATTTTTAACAGGAATATCTTTTAAACATAGTGACACAACACATCCAAAACCAAGCATGTCTAAGGCCTTTCCATTTGTTTTGTTTCCACAACTGCATGTGTCACTTGATCTGCTCCCTTTCCAGGGCTGTTCTCTTCTCTGCATGTCTGGGATGGGATGGTTTTCTTGCCATTTTGGAGGATGGGATGGTTTTGCTTACAGTTGAAACTTGAGACATGGTTTACATGTATTTAGTCCTCCTGGTCATTTGAAATTATACAATCTGTAAATAGTATGCTTTCTGTTAATGCATTGTCTTTGCTAGGTGTAAAGAAGGGCTGACAGAAATGAAAGATATGTTAATATTCCATGTTTGCATGAAGAAATATTTCACCCAGAGAGAAAGTATCTCTGTAATCCCTTAACCCCTCAAACAGCATTCCCTCAGGGCAACAACCACTGAATATGAGGTAGTCAGATTGCAGAAATATACAGTAATTTCACAACCATAAGGCACACCGGACTATAAGGCGCACCCCGGGGAGGCGGCAAAATTCACAACTTTGTAGATCAGATAAGGTACACAGGACTATAAAGCGCACCTTTTTTTTGCAGTGAGGCTCCGCCCCCAACTCCCCCTGCGCAGTTGCTGGCCGAGGCCCCGCCTCAACCCGGCAGCCATGGGCCCCCAGGCCCACCTGTACCCGGCGGGGCTGGGGCATGCCCGCCGCTGCTCAGTGCCGCCTCTCCGGGGCCGAGCTATGGCCACCGTCCCTCTGTGCCCCCTCCATTGGGCCGGGGCGTGCCTCTGGAGGGGTCGCCCCATCTCCACGGGGCCAGGGCATGCCCGCTGCTGCTCCACCCCGCCTCCACCTTGCAGCCATGGCCCTGCCGGCTCCCCCAGTGGCTCGCAGCTCTCACTTCTGGGTAGGCAAATTTCTGAACTTTGTCCATCAGATAAGGCGCACCGGACTATAAGACGCACTTCCGGGTTTGGAGGAAAATTTTAGTCAAAAGGGTGCCCCTTTTATAGTAGTGAAATTACTGTAGTTGAAAGTCCATAGACTCAAGATTTCTCAGTGAGAAAAATCAGTAGTCTCCATTTAAATGGATATAATATTGCTCTAAAAGAAGGTGGGTTTTGTTCACCTGAGTCCATTTTGTTCATTTGCAAGCTATGTAATTTCCTCTTTGCCAAGCTGAAACAAGGATCTTGACAATGACTGTCCATCAGCCTGACTCTTCCCAGTAGGGAAGATTACAACTTGAAACATGTAGGCCTTTGAAACCGTACTTCTACAAACTGCTTTTAAAATATTATGTGACATTACAGTGGAGAAGGCAATTAGAACAAGAAAAGTTGAATTTCTGAAAAACATTAGCTTGTCTTTGATGATGTGAATATTTTAAGAGATTTCATTATTTTCTCATAATAAAATATATAGGCCTGACTTGCTATTTTATGTTTTTCTGCGAGTGTAGTTTGCTGAATTCAGCTCAGTACTTGTGCAAAGATGGGGTAACTAAACAAAGGTTTGTAGTATTTTTAATTTCTGATCTACCAATTGCTTTCCATCCTTCAGCCAAATTTAGATGGTTTGTCAGCTGAATCTGCATTTTTACTTTCAGTGGCAGATGTAGTGAGAGCTATTACTGCCTCTCATATGTGACAGACATCAGCCCTCAATCCCCTAGCATGCTTAATGTATACTGAATACAGAGCAAGTAAAGCAAATGAAAAGGACATTGCTAAGGCTCTTGGCTTGAACATTTCTATCTAGAAGGTCAGTTCTTGCCTGATATGCAACATCAAACATATGGCCCAGACATTTCCCTGCAGATTTTCTTGACACTGTTAGAAATATATGGTGGATAGTTTCTCTTATACAAAGCCAGGACATCTGTTACAGTGCTCTACATTTGTGTCCTCCTAACCCAACAAATCAGGAGGGAGCACTGTGATTGGGTTATTGGACAACCCAAAATTAATTCCTAATTAATTAATTTGAACAGCAGTATATGATTAAAGACAAGAATCCTTTCAAACCTATGTTTTTAATTTTGGGATATATATGCTGCATGGAGGTGGTTTTGCATAACGTGTTTGATTACATGTAGGAAGAAAGAATCTGTAAAGAAACATCATGACAGATTAAAGCATTATATATATATATTTTCTATTCTTCCATTAGGCATAGCACAGTTCTTCCTACATTACCAGTTCTTCTGATTTTTTTTTAATATTTTCTTTTTTGAATCTAAAAGAAGGAAATATCGGCCCTTTTAAAAAATGTCACAATGAGCTAATATATTAAGGAAATCTTAAATAATTTTTCATCAAAATATCAGTTCAGATGAAATGAACATAGTATGATAGTATATTGATACTACAGAGGAATTTTACTAAAGGAAAAATTACTGTAAGTAAAAAAACATGCTCTGTCCATAGCATATCTATCACTGCACTTGTTCAGGGGTAAATACTAAACAACAAAGTAAAACAAACAACTGGAAATATTTAATAACTTTTCTGTAGCAGTGTCACAATTATCTTGATAATCTCTGGGAATTTCGCCCATGGTCCCTCTCAGTTTCTTTTGCATAACTTATTTTCTCCTGCGGGTATAGCTTTTCTGTCCAGTCCATGTGAAAGTAGAACACTCTCAGATTGACAGCTCCTTGAAACAGCTTTCTGGAAGCTGCAAAACACCTTACAGGGGAACTAAATTGCAAACTGTACCGTTTACTTATTTTCACCATTTTAAAGGAGGGTCAAGGGTAGGAATGTAGAAAGGTGAATGCTGTTTATGAAAGTAATTGAATTTTCCTGTTTAAAGGGTCTTCCAGATTTAATAAATTTCACAAACATCTTATATAATGTATGATAGGTACAGTAGAAAGTATACTTATGTGGTAGAAATTAAAAACCTTTAGTCCTATATGCCTGTTCTACTTAATTGTTCAGAGAATCATGCAATTCTTTTTTAAAAGATTCCTGAGCAAAGATTTATTCTTGTTCCTACCAACCCCTTAGTCTATTGCATTTCAATAATTTTCAGCAACATGAATACAGACTGAAAGTGAAATCCTCAAGGAGATTGTTTCTATCTACAATTTAAAAATGTTTAATTACAGTGATAGAGCATCAATTACATGACCAGTCACCTAAAATGGAGCACAATATTAGGTTTACCCCTAGAGTCTGAAAAGTTTGAAGTGGTTTAACATTTTGTCTTGGCAAAAGCTTCCACAAACATGTAATTTTTTTAGAATTTTAATTCTCCAGTGGCTTTTATTAATCAATATCCAATGTGATTTCATTGGAATAAAAGAGAAGCAGATATGAGGGCAAAAACAATTTGAAAAAGAAAAGTTTTAAAATATGACGTATCATCACAAGACTGGTGAATAGGTGTGAAGCAGTTTTCAGTATGAAGAAAATAATCCAGGAGCAACAACTTTTCATGTGCCTTTGAAGTCTGCTGACTTATTTAAAACAGCATTCTACATATTCCTGGCTTCTATTATTACTTATTCTACATTATTCTAAACCAAGTCTTTTGGCTTCTAGCAGTCGTCACTTAAATCCTGATAACAGGACTGTCGAAACTGTGAGACTGAAGATTAAAACACTTTAAAAAAAATTGTGGTCTTTGCTAACAGTTTCACCTTAATTCAGGAAAAATTGAAAAGAGAGTACTTGTGGAATACAATCATTAATAAGATAGATTAATCTTGAAAAACAAACAGAAGATATCAGTAATTTTAAATTTTTAAGAAAAACATTTTCTTTACAAAGGAGCAGGAAATTACTGAAGACTTGATGAAAGAAAAATCTAAGCTTCTTGACCTACTTCACCTAGACTTTGTACTATGTTCCAACATCTTTGTTTCTTCAATCTAGATTCTAGCTGTAACTTGCCACCAGAAATATCCTATTTTCAACTCTCTCTATAAAATGAAAATTGCTGGTGATATAAAGCCAAGTCAAAGAAATTCTTTTGAATCTTCCCTTAGGGTGTGGGAGATAGGTACTGAAATACCATGACACTGTATGTCTGAGGGAGAGCAGAATCCTACAGTTATGATGATGTTGCTAAAAAAAGGGGGGATTGGTCCTTAGCCCAAACCCAAAAGACAACAAGTTTTTTCCACCCACACTGCTGTGGAGTGGGCTTTTCTGCAGCACATTTATTTTGAAGAGAGCTCCTTAAGACAGTACAAAATGATCCTGACAGTGAGCTGACAGTTAAATACTATGTCTATGGGATTCAGTGTCGGCATCCTAACATGCCATGTCTGTGGTTAATTTTGGGCATGACCTAGAAAAGAAAAATGGAGTTATAATAGGATTGTTACTGGACTGTGCTTGGTATGAAAATATAACTCAGACTGAAGCAGATTTAGGATCAGTATTTATAACTGGGAGTGTTATTAGCTGCCACCTGATATGAAAGCCTGGAATATTACATTTTAGAGGAAAAAGAAATTCTCTCTTTCCAGGTGGATTCTAATTAAATTTTTCAGAAAGTTCATTTATTGTATTTCATTTCTGGGGATAAACATTGATCAAATCCCTAACAGAGTGACTGCTACATGCACCCAGAATTCAGCATTAATATCTGGTGCCAAATTTCTTCTTCAAGTAATCTGTTAAATTAATATGACTTTTATCAGACAATACATTATCTTTCATTGGAAATTTTAGTTTGACAGAAACATCCCTAAAAAGAAACAGTAAAATATTAGAACTGACAGTTAAAAATTATCATAAATTCTTTTGCATTTTGCTGACATTAAATTCCTACTAAACACATCAGAATATTAAAATTGCCTAACCCACTTAACATCTTAATTAACACATTATGTGGATTCACAGAACAGTGCTAAAATAAATTAAGGTAAGTATCACAGCAAATGACAGGTTATGTGAATAATAGGATTATGTTTTATTTTCTCCAAATTTAACTTTGTTGTGATAAACAGCAGTATAACAAACAACATAATTCACTGTCAAAGTCTCTCTTGATATTTTGCAATAATTATGAAAGGAATTCATTGTTGTAAGTATTCTGAACTATTCAGAGGATTTCATATCAATATTGTTTCCTTCAAAAATTTTAAACTATTTTCCAAGTTCATGTTTTAAAAAAGAACAGACTTTCCATATAAAGTAATATCAAATTTCATATTCCTTAGAATCTGAATTAGCTGAAATTGCTTATTCACTGCTGGTACTTCATAAAGAAGAGAAACTGAGATGGAAATTATGGAGAAAATGATGAAATATATTTCAGGAAAATTTTGCTGAAAGTGTGAGTAAAGTATTCTCCAGGTTAATTATGTTTATTTCCTTTTGTATTGAAATGTAAATGATGTGTTTAAAAATGCCATACTTAATTGCATGGGAAATCTTGTATGTATACCTCTTGAGGGAAATGCTTTACAATGAAAGAAATTGTATTTCTCATAAAAACAGTAAAATTAAAGTGCATAAACTATTTGCCATTCTACCACTTTCGTATTACAGTGTTCCAAACATTTTCTAAAAGCACTATACAAGATGAGAAAATTAAGAATAAGCTATATGTGAAATGATTTTGTGCCACAGAATGGATGCTGTGGTGTGCTAGGTTTTCTCTTATGAATTGCTTTAAGTGTCCTTCCAAACTAGCCTACACTTTCTGATATCTGCCTCAGAAGCAATGGTTGTAAATCCCATATACATTTGTTCCTCATCATCTTTCCTCAATGTCAGTTTTTCATTAAAAAACATATGAGGCATTGACACCAATTAATTCAGACCTTTGTGAGTCTGCTGTTCTGGTATTTTTTGTTTCCAGGACTTAATTGGTGATTGCTAGTCATCTTGGGGAATCACCTCCTTTGTGCCACATCTCTCTCAGACAGAATTTTACTTTACATCCATTTAAACACTTGGGAAGAAAATGCCAGGCTGTAAATCCTGTCAGTGAAACTAATAGCAGTATTAGGTTATCATACTGAATATTTTTTCCCATATGGGTTCATACGGATTTATGCAAATGAGAATACATGCATAATGCTATAGTAGTCTTAGATACAGTGTGACTAAAGTGTGTGACACATGAAAGAAAATGGATGCTTGAAATTTCTCCATTCAGTCCTTCAAGACTGAATCATTCCCTATCTCATACTATTTGTTTTCTTCATTCTAAAAAATTAAATGGAAATTAATGATGTTGAATGGAATTTTTCTGAAAATTTTAATTTTGTGTAATCTTGATATTTTGAGTGCTCATTTAAATTTTGGAGGAGAAACAAAGTTAAACTATGAATCCTGAAACATGGAGAAAAATAATCACTGGCTCAAATCCTTTATGGTGCTCATCACAATAACTGACAAGCATACTGAGGTGGCAGTCCACACCTTTGAAACAACATAATTCAGGGCAGAAGAATGATAACTGAGCTTGAGTAGACAGTTATATAAAACAAAGGCAATCCTTTAAACTTTCTAAGTCTGAGCCCAAGCCTGAATGTCTTCATGATACTTGGCTATGGATTTCTTCCAGGGCACATGTAAGCATATTTGTGGGAGTACGTTAGTCTGTAGTGTCTGGAGGAAGGGAAAGCTAAGCTATAGCCCAAAGCCTCCTTGAACAATGTTAGAGGACTATACAGGATGGAGTATAAATTCATACAGTCTTGGCCATACTGTGTTTTGAGAGTAGTTGTTGAAAAATTCCAAAATGAACCAGGGACTATGCTATTCATGAAGAATACACCTATACTAGCTAAAAAACCAGATTAGACATGGTTCTCTGATCTTAAAAATAAGCTGCAGGACACATGTTGTGTCCACGTTGATCAAACAAATTATCTACTGAGAATAATCTCAGTTAGATGCAGAGATTGTCTTACCTGAGCACTTGTTCAAGACCGCAAGTTAGGACAGGCTACAATGGGATGAAAGACAATGCTAATAATTTAACAGTATGAAAATCTCATACCAGTGCTAAGAGCAATCTGTCTGCATTTAGTTTGCAAATACAGCCATAGAAAGAAGGGGCAAACCTCAGTGGCTGGATGATTAACTTGTTCCAAGTTGAACTGAAGCTTCTATGACCATCCACATTTACGCAATAGAGCCCTAAACCCTTCCACACAATTTCAGTCCTGTACTCTCAGGTGACCTACAACAAAGCCACACTGATCCTGTCAGCATGGGCTCTAAACTACCTGGCATACACAGGGAGATCAGATGGACCCACTTTAGTTACACAGACACAGTAACAAATTTACTACTCTATTAATTTTGCTAGCATATTTCAAAAACCAAAATAAAATATGAGAGTTTTCAGAGGCAATTTAAACTGTCCAACTTTGACCTGGCCTGCAGCAGGATCAGATGTACTCAATCATTGTTTCTGGAAGTCAACAAATTGGATGTGGATAGAAAAATCTGAGCTAGGCATTTTCAGTTTTTTATATACAATATAAATTAAAAGACATTGTGGGCTCACATCCACGTTAGAATGATGTGTATTTGCTTGTTTATCAGTACCTGTTTGGTCAGATGAATCTCAAGTTTCCCAAAAATGGAGGCAATAAATGATCGTGGTATGGCAATTATGGAATGCTTAACCTAAAATTCTGAATTGTCTTTGTAGACCACTTTTGGGTATAAGAGATCAGATCTTCATAGACATCTGCAGTAATTATATTTTTGTTGCTTTTCTATAAAGAGGCTACTTGGAATGATTCCTTTTTTTCTGAGTTTCTAGCAAATGGTAGTTGTTTTATTGATTTCACTGTATGTGTATGTTGGCTATCCCTGACACTGTGAAACCAAGTAAAAATTAAAATAAACCTCATAATTGTTCAAAGAATCCATTAATGAACCAGTTGCATACTTATTATGAATACTATTTTTATATTCTAAACTAATTTCAGGAAGGGTTTTCTTGAATAAAAGTGCCAGATCAGGAACATCTTGCAATCCTAAAGCTTTTATGCTGTTGCAATATGTTATGATGTAGTATCATGGGCTACATTATAGTGTAGTCATTAGACAAATGAGAAAACAGCAAAAAAAAAACCCTTTTTATCAGAAGATGTTCTTGGTTTTGTCTCCATTCTCCATATTTTATTCAGCGTTATTTCAGATTCAGAGTGCTTGGAAATACATCTACATTTCTTTTCTATTTAATTTTCCAGCAGAAGATTGCAGGATTGCAAATAATAGGCTGTCAGTTTCTTCATTATCACATGCGTGTCCCTTGCTTCTCTTCAGTTATTTTACTTGTGGGTCATTTTATCTGAATTTGAGTGAGAGCAAAGGGCTAACTCCTCCTGCCAAGAAACAAATTAGCTTTTTACGTTGTTTAATAACTGCATTCAGTTCCAAATGCCACCAAACAGCTATTAAACAGCAAGCCCCTTGAACAAAAACTCAATGGTGCATATCACAGTTGATTAGATGTACTCTTTTCTGAAAGGGTCATTATTCTTAGTAGGCATATTTCATTACTGTTAATCTGAGTTTAAATCTATGCACCCATAACCTAATAACTCCATCTGAATTGTCTAATGTTATCTAGCTAATCTTAGGATGTCTTCTAATATTTGTGGGAGATGATTTTGTGGCTGAAGAACTGTATTCAGTGTTCTCTGATGCCGTTTCCTCAAACTGGGATCAATCGCATCTAAGAAGAAAACAGTTTTGCTATTTTATAGCTTTTTTTTTTCTCCTCAGTTGAAACAAAGCAGTATTCTCAGCAGTTTCCAAATAAACACATCATTTCCAATTTCTGCTCAGTACTGGTTTCTGTGCCTGGATTACTGAATGCCTTTCCTTTAAGTCAATTTTCTCTATTTGCAGAGAGTAACATAGGTGTATTACCATGAGGATGTGCATGGTTTTATATGTATCAATGACAATATCAACAAAATATGCTTTCAAAACCAGTTTCAGATTGGGTGATATTTTTCACTGCTGACAATAATATATTTGAAAAATTGTGAAGTAGAATTTACTAGTTGTACTGAAATTTAGATTTAAATGTATTTCCTGATTTGGTAATGAGCAAATGTAGAAAAAGATCTGCAGGTGATTTTATTCAGCCAACCAGTTTATGTCCTTGGATTTTATACCTCCTTAAGAGGCTCTTATTATCACTTAAAAATTTAAACATCATTTTAATGTAATCATGTAAAGATTGCTTTAGAAAGTAATTTGGCATTATATGAAATTTACTTCATTGTACTCTTATTTAAATTTTTATAAAATAATTTAGGAACTTGCAAACATACATCTTCTATGTAATCACTTTTTTTGGAATAAAATACCCTAGGAGATGAGAAACATCAGCATTGTAAGGTTATCTAGTAGCTCTTATTATAGTTTAGAATTTGCAGAGTATATGATTTTTAGAAGACATGCATACATATGTCAAGATTCATGTGGCTGTTGCTATAGTACAAACTTTTCTTCTTTGTATTGCCTTCAGCCAAAAATCAAATCAAATTCAAAATATTAGTTGAGTACTTGTTTTGAATGTGAGTGACTATTGTGGATTTTTACTACACTGGAGACCTCTGATGGCTTTAATTGCTCATTGGCAAAAAGGCCAACATACATTGAGTGATTAAATCTGAATATTCACGAAGACAGGAGGAAATACAACTAATAAAGGTGGGTGCAATTTAAAGTGGCATCTTAGGCACACATTTTCATTGTATTGAAATCAATGATGATGATGATGATGATGATGACGACCAACACGACGACAATGAAGATGACAACAAGGTTCAATGCCTGTGAGTGAAGATCAGGGGAAGGACAGCAGGGTGAATGTCTTGGTAAGTGTCTATTACAGACATCCTAACCAGGATAACCAGGCAGATGATACTTCTACACTGTTCTACAGGCAGCTAGCAGAATTCTCATGATCACCAGCTCTTGTATTCATGGGGGTTTTCAATTTGCCAGGTGCCCAATGGAAGTACAACACAGCAGAGAGGATGAAGTCTAGAAGGTCCCTGGGGTGTGTAGAAAAGAATTTCCTGATGTAACTGGTAAGTGAATCTACCGAGGAGGTGCCTGACTAGACCTATTTAACCCCAGACAAGAGCTTAAGAGTGGTCAAAGGATGGTCACTGGGGCCGCAATAAACACTAAATTTACTCACTTGAGCACACTGTCTCTTGCTTGATTGAACAAGGAAAATAATCCATATTATTATGAAAAAACTCCCAAACAACTATATATTCCAAAGAAGATATGAATCCACAGTCTCTGCTATATAGTTTATTAGATCAATATGGCTGCAAAAATAACATTAGCTCTTTTGGAAGCTTAACGAAAAACAGGAAGAAGATCAAGTATATGTATTAAAATATATTAATATCAAAGCTGTGCACTCTTGTCATTCAAAGTATGATATTTTTAGGCAATAATGACCATTACAGTGTTATCTTTTCATAGTATGAACTGCATTTTGTTAAAAATACTGACTTGGACAACTTTATTGACATTTGCATGGGATTCCATTGCAACAATTTCACATGTGGTATATAAAAAAGAATATTAGAAAAACAGGTACATAGTTAAGACAGTTAAAATTGAGAAGTCAAATTAAATAGTTATATAAGTCTATTAGAAAGTCCATAGGTGTTTTCCTATGTCTCAAATCCAGTTCTATAAGAAGAGAAAGTCTGAGAAGAGCCTGGGAAGAGCAGGTTTAGAACTGAATCAGAGTAAGCTAACCTTTAAGAAAATCTCTAAAATATATAAGGAGAAGGCTAGAACTGAGCATGTCGAGTATTTACAACAGTCTTTGACATGTCTTATGAAATATTTTGCGGTAAGTGATATGCAAATATTAGTAGTTTCTGCTCTAGGATGCAGTGAGCAAAAACCAGGGAATTGCTGGTCACTCTAAAGTTACTTCAAATGTCTTAAGCCTCTGAAGGATGATTCTTCTATACTCTGAGTTAGAATAATTTTCTAGGAACAGAGTAAAATTTTGCCAAGAATCTAATTCTTGATTAAGTATTTATGTCAAGTGCTTTTACCTTGTGTGATTTTCCTAGAACAATGTCATTTAACAGACGCTAAGGACCTAATTCTAAAGTTGCTGTATCAATTGGTTCCTATGTGAGAGTACCCAAAGATAATAAACATTCAGGTTTCAGAGCTCTCCTTAGTGTCAAGAATGAAGTTCAGAAGACTTAAAAAGTGCAGCAAGGCAGCAAAATTAATTTACATGTGTTTTATGTTACTAAACAAAACCCAAATAGAATAGAGCAGATTAATTGCAAAATAAGACTTGTACTACTGTTCTAAGTTTTTACACAGCCTTTTCTGTATGCTTTCCAGTTCTATGAAACTAGGACTTCTCAGATTAGGTTGCATTTAATATCTCAACCTGTGCAGGTTTACAATGCAATGATTAGGCTTCTTGTGTGAATCTCAAGATGATGCACAAGTTTCAAGCTTATCAGAGCCTTAATACAGTGTTTTGCATGACTAATTTATTTTTCCTTTTCTTATAAATTGGATTCTTACCAACTCTGCAAATACATTTTTTTTTCTCCCAATGTATTTAGAGGTATTTATTCTGAGTGCATGGGTGGATGAGAGCTTTTATCTTCTCGCCTCCAGCTACGATACAAAACAAATTTAACTAGACCACCTAGAGGTCAGTCTTCTCTTATCTGAGTCCCAAGTATATAACAATTCTTTTACTACCAAGAACATTGGAAAGAGATGAGAAAATTATTTTTGTTGAAGTCCTTGCAGTCACTAAAAGACATTAATAAATAAACATATAAATAAAATAAAATTAATAAATTTTAAAAAGCTCAGAAGAACAAGAAAGGAATCAGAAACACAGCAAACTGGTCATGATCACGTCTTGGGACATTGGTAAAATGTTACCTAGGACAGGGATTTGCAGAGCCTCATACCGACTGTGAAATCTGTGAATGAAACATGACACTTTGGCTTCATCGTACTGCATTTAGCATCAGAAGATGCTGAAAGACTCACTGTTTCTAAGCACTAATTCTTCACCCATCGATACCCTTTTGTTTGCATTAATTATTTTTCTCTTTTCTATTATAAGAGGCAGTTTCTTGTCTCTTGTAGAACATCAGTTACTAAATACCCTTAGAAACAATACTTTTTTCTTCAATCCATTTAATATATCACTTGAGTTTCTCACACTGCTTGTCAATAAGTTCAAATTTGCAATGCAAAGAGCAGAAAACAATATAAAAAGGTTTTTACCGAAATAATGAAATTTCTTCCAAATTACTGTAGTATAAACAAAAACCTAGCCTTGCATGTTACAATGGGCTCAAACAAGACGCACAGACCAGCCAGTCTCAGTCTCTGTTCTTTTTAGCTAACACAGTGCAAACATGTAGGTCTTGTAGTACTAGGTCTAGTACAATGTAGGCATTGGAGTTTGTCTTACATAATAAGTGGCCTGCTCCGTACAGCTTAGAAATTAAAGAACACAAGGTAAGAAATAGAAAAAAATTCTGATTTTGTAACTGTTTAAATAAAAAGGAACAAAAATTCAAAGTCAAAGTATTCCAATGAATCTGGAATTATTTTTAGCTGCATAGATTTTTGGCAGAATAAAATGAGCCAACCAGCCAAGACCTCATTGCATCAGTTAAAAAGAATACAATCCGTCTTTAAACACCCAAATACATATTAGTCCTGAGCCAGCGATGGGTCACAGCACTTTGGTCTGACTGTGAAGGGCCTCAAAGGCCAGCAGCTCCTCCTGGGAGATATGCAATGGGTTTGTGGTTTTGGCCTGGTGATTAGAAAGCCGGTTCAGATGTCACTATTGATGCCAACAGTAAACATTTATACATAAAGCAGGTAGAAAGACTCAAATATTATGGTACAGTGTTTAAAACCTTTTCTTGAAGACAAAGACTTCCAGATGTCCTTAAGCTTGCAAACATTGAGTAGGACAAGTGACCCTGCGCTCCTACACAGCTAATTGGAGTGTAGCAAATAAATCATATGTGTGCTGTAGAATGACATAAATAAATCTCCACACCACTACTGGTGTTAAAAGCAGCTACTCATGGAATTTAATACTTTTAATGCATGTACTTCAGGACAAAAAAACTGGTAAAAACTGGCATGACTGCTCTCAAAAATAAAAGGAAGGTAAATTACTGTAATAAGAAAAATAGAGACCAAGAGTTAGGAAGTTGTATTTAAGTTAGAGCAAAAAAACCCAGAAGGAATTGAAAATGTTAAAGCAATGATCTCAATATTTCTGACGCAACAGCAGAATTGAAATGATAAAGACAAATTTTTAAAGGCATGCTTGACTGTTCTATTCCCCTATCTCAGATATTAAATCCTAAACAGTTTTTTCAATAATTCTTTTTTAGAATTCCGTGTTAAAATTAATTTTTTTTTTTAGAATTCTATGTTAAAATTTATATTATCTTGTCTATCATCTAACCTTTTCTGAAAAAAATGGCATGCTATTGTCCTAGCTGATTCTGTAGGGTGTGTATCAGTATATGCTATTTAGACATCCTTATACGTTTGTATTTTTCCAAGTCCTTAGTGCATTCAGAAAGCAAAATCATAAAAATATTCTATTAAAATGGTGTTACTCACCAATTTCAGTCTTATATCAGCACACTCCAGCTGATATTCAGCACTTTGATTGTTGCTGGAGAATAAACAAGGCATTTTTTCTGGTAGTTTAAAATTACTTTGTTAACTTCAGAACCATCAGACTGATTTTTATTGTACTATTTCTATATATATGTAATGAAATAAATTTGCAACTGTCTTTTATATAGCAGTGAGAAGAATAAAAAAGTAATGATATTTATGAGTTAATGTTTTCTGTTCTTCTTCTTGTTCTGTAGCAATTTCTCTCCTGTTAGGAACAGAAGATAAAATATAAACATAAGTTATGCACAAGTAATAAAATTTATATATTCCACTGTGCGTTGGAATACTAGAATAGTTTCTACATCAGAAAAAATATACTCTTTGTAAAATCCTACACAGTACTGGCAAAGTGCAAAATTGTAAAGAGCAGCCAGCAGTGATGGCATTGATCTTGTCCCCATTCATACTTTGAAGAGAAGGTATTGTCCTTTTATTTGTCATTAAGGTACAAACTCATAAAATCATATATAAACTCCCTAAAAGTTTAACCTGAGGAAATGCTAACAATAACACTGTGATATCCTTTCTGATAAAACAAGAAACATCAGAGTAAGAAATCTTTTCTGCTTTCAGAGGATGAAATCACAGCTCTAACCAGTCTGAGGAATGCCAGACATGACATGGTAATACAATTCTAATGTTAAAAAAAAAAAAAAAAAAAAAGCCCCCAAAGCATTCAGGCTATGTAATTCGGAAGTGAGTGTCTTTTCCCATCCTGAAAAATGCATGTTTTTCAATTGGACCTCAATGTTTGCATTTTTTCAGTTTCGCAGTAGCAAGTAGAGGGAATAACAGAATAATTTAGATTGGTAAAGACCTTCAAATTCATCAAATCAAACCATAGCACTATTTGATCCACCACTAAACCATGTATCTAAGAACCACATCTATAGGACTTTTGAACAATTTCAGGGTTGTTTATTCCACCACTTCTCTAGAAAGCCTGTTCCAGTGCTTTGCCACATTTTCAGTAAAGACTTTTTCTCAACATATCAATCTAGAACTGGCACAACTTGAGGCCATTTCTTCTCATGTCATGCCATGTCATGCCATGTCATGTCATGTCATGTCATGTCATGTCATCTCATCTCATCTCATCTCATCTCATCTCATCTCATCTCATCTCATCTCATCTCATCTCACCTGGAAAAAGACACCAATCTCCTACCTTCCTACAACCTCCTTTCAATTATCTGTAAGGAGCAATGAGGTCTTCCCTTCTTTTCAGCATCTTTCCTCCAGGGTAAATAACTCCAGCTCCCTCACCTGCTCCTCATAAAACTTGTTATCTAGACCCTTTGTCAGCTTTGTCACCCTTCCCTAGACTCACTCCAGCAGCTCAGTGTTTTCTTATGAGGCCCCCAAAACTGAACACAATATTCAATGTATTCAACGTACCTCTCTTAATATGAATTATTACCACAGAATGTAACTTATGCATAGCTTTACTCTTGTCTTTGGTAGAAGAGTTAAAGAGATTCTGATCACTAAGTATCATTAAAGGCATCAAATTTTCACTTTCTGAAGCAGAAAACAAATTGGGGTTTTTCTTGTGTGTCCATAAATTCTAACTGGATCACTTCTATTTACAATTCATTCTTCAGTTTCAGGGGTGTTATTGCAGATATTACAGGTAATGCCAACATAATCCTTGAATGAATGATATTCATCTCAAGCTATTTGTGCATATTGAGACATATCTGCTTAGTTCTACACCATGCTGAGTAAAAAGACATCATCTCACAGGGTGGATATAATTAATTCATATTTAGAAAGGGTTTAGTGACTTTCAAAAAAATAATAAAATTCTACCACTGTTACAATAGTTAAAATTCTTGAAATGTAGTACAAGATGTATTCTAAAAACTAAACAGTTTCAAAAGAGAAAAAAAGTGTTAGCATCTTGACATGAAAAAATTATAGGATTTATTGGGAAAAAAAGAAAAGATCACTGCATTTCTACAAATTTGTATTTCAGTTTGCTCGTATTTGGCATGGATGACCTGGGATTAAAGTCACAGATGAGTTTTTAATCAGGCATTTAGGTACACCAGAAAATACATTGGGGCTTGTGTGTATAAAGAGCTGGTTTTTTTTTTTTTCTTCCAAATGAAAATGAGACTAGGCAGAGTATATATGATAGCAGAGAAAACATATTTATTCTAAATAATGCAAAAAATCTTGCTGAAGTCATGTGATTCGCCAGGTTATGCAGCTACTTGAAACATTTACTTGCTAAATATGTATATTTGTGATTGAATTCAGATATGTTTTCACTATGCAAACAAATGAAATTGAGCATGTCTTTTATCAGAGATTTTCTATATTTTTCTTCAAACACATTAACCATTATTCATATATTAAAAAAAAGGTATTGAGCAACTAATAAGGTGTTAAAGATGCTCACTAGGTCTGAAGTTGTCAACTGAGCCAAAGCAAACATTTCTTTCTAAAAGTTGCTGTACCAGTCTGGGCACAATCCTGATCAATGAGTTCTAGGATGACCCTGCTCGAGCAGGGAGGATGGAACAGATGAGCAGGTGGCCAGGACCACTGTGATCCCTTCCAACCTGATCCATTCTGTGATTCTGTGATTTTGTGATTTGGATATCAGGGAAAGCAGAACATGTGATTGGCAAAGGATGAGACTGATATCATTCTAATCTATATTGAAATTGAGGTAGGCTTTGCTAACTATAATGTTTCAAGGGTAGAAGATCCAACCCACAGATATACTGTGCTTACTGAGGCAAAATAGGAGGGATGGAGACAGAAAATGCAGATGTTAACACAAAACCTCAAACACAACAAGGAATTTCTTTGTACATTTGAATGGACTATTGCAGCTAAACTAAAGCGAATGTTCCCAAATCCTTTAATGTCTATTAAGCTGTTCAGCTCTACCCCAGAAATGGTCTGTTCAAAGAACTAAATTCAAATTGCATGCTCAAAATATTTAGGTAAAATTCTGCACTGCTAGGAGTTTGGAAAAAAAATAAAACAATGCTCATTTCATTTGTACAAAGGATATTAATTTGATCCAAACTATTCATTGCAATTTTGTTATCAAAAATGATAGGTATATCCAGAGAAAAAATTAGAAAATTTACAGAAAATAAGAATAAATTTTATTATGATTACCCATAAGACCATAAGTAGCCATAAGTTCCCTAATAACCATAAGTTCTCTTCCCACGTGGAGAGAAATTAACATCTAGTCCAGCAAAGATTACTATTAGGAGTTCAAACTCCTAATTTACCATTCTTGGAAAAATAACTTTTATATTTTTCTTTCTTTTTCCTTTGCACATATACATGACCTCATATACACAGATCCTATAATACAAGATTCCAAGATGCTAACAGTTAATACAAGTTCATTATATTACTATTGAGTGACAACAGATAAAAAATTCCATTATAAAGATAAAACTCAATAAAATAAACTTACTTATTCTCAGGTCTTTTCACATGGTCTCCAATTTAATTTCAATGGAATATGAAATTATCTTCTTAATTATCTCTGAAGGGAAATTAGAATTTTTACTAACAGTCAATGGAGCTAGGAGGAGACACAGCACTCTGTTAAATTGCCAGTCATGTTGTTTATGGAATACTAACATTGGGATTGTTTCTCTGAGCTTTTAATCACTAAATAGTAAAATAATTTGTAATTTGGTATGTTTTATACAGTAACAAATCTCTTCCTAAGAAATATTTGCCTTTGTATCATGCATATCTATTAATATTGCATTTATCTTTCTTCTGTTTTGTCTAAATCAATTCTAAAGAAAATAATCGATGCAAATACTTCACATTCCCAAGGGGAGGGAATGTCATGATTTAACCCCAGCAGGTAACTCAGCCCCAAATGGCCACTCACTCACTCTCCCCTGGTGGGAGGAGGAGAAAATGGGATGGGGAGAAAATGGGAAGGGTAACAGTAAGAGAACTTGTGCATGAGATAAAGACAGTTTATTAGGTGAAACAAAAACCACATGCACAAAACAAAGCAAGGAATTCATTCACCATTCCCATGGGCAGGCAAGTGTTCTCCCAGAAACCTGGGCTCCACCATGAACAGCAGTTACTTGGGATGTCAAATGTCATCTCTCAAAATGTTCCACCCTTTCTCCTTTTTCCCCTAGGTTTTACCGCTTATCACAATTTCTGCTGCTTTCAACTATGTTAAGATATGAACAGGGTAAAATATTTAATTCATTGCTGTCAGATTTAATTTTGAGCATCTTATATTTACTTCTGGAAGTAATCAATATATCCAGACTTTTATTCTTAGTGCATTCCTTAGTAATTTGCTTATGTCAAGAAACGAGCCGGAGGCAGAACCTGGAAAAAAATCAATTATCTGTTGTGAAATCTAGAGTAAATTGAGTCACTTAGACTTTCTCTCTATATCACTTTTTTTTTTGGGGGGGGGTTGCTTTTGTTTGTTTGTTTGTTTGCTTTTACACAGTGTTGAAATAGCAGCATACATGATTATGGAGATACACCATGAAAATGTTTTACAAGCCATACTGAAAATCTGCATTGTATTTCAGTACATTCTGCAAAAGAAAACTAATTTTTAAAACTGTGATGGAAACAACAATCAAGTAATGGAAATTTTTCCATTCTTTGCCTTATTATGGAATTTTTTGGATTATTTAGTCTCAAGCTACTTTGACTCAGCATTCTATCTATGACATTCACTTGAATTTATGAATATAGATTGATTAAATATTGGTTATAATACTATTAATATTATTATGCTTGTCTTTCTAATTTTTTTAAAATTAATCCTTTAAACCAAAAACATTTCTGCTGGAAGTTAAATACCATACTATCATTCCATAATCAGACCCCTAATGAATAAAAGAAACAGGTGTAAGTTTACATTAGACGACAGGAAGAAATTCTTTACTGTGAAGTATGTGAGACATTGGAACAGGTTGTCCAAAGAATTGGTGGATGTTCCATCCATGGGAGTGTTCAAGGCCAGATTCTTTGGGCCTTTGAGAAACCTGCTCTGGTGGGAGGTGTTCATGATCATGGCAAGGGGATTGGAACTAGATGATCTTTAAGGGCCCTCCCAGCCCGAACCATTCTACTTCCCTATTCTGTGAAAGATAACATATACGGTGCTATATAATGAAAGCTTTATGTTCGCATGAACTGTTTGGGTCTTCTGTCTTAAACTATGCAGGTGTATGAACCATAAATTTACGGTTCAAAGAATTAATTATTAATAAAATAGTTTTTTTCATCCTTTAATTTTATTTGTCCCCCAGGAAAATCCAAACATTCATGAAAACAAATGCCAATTCTGTGGTTGTTGGTACTCTATTAGGTTTCTTGGACGTAACAAAATTATACAACCATGTTATAAACCTGACGTAAAGTTTCTAGGGATTGCTATCTATTTGTTTCCACCATGTAGAGGAAAGTATGCAAAACAATGCATTCCTTCTGAGAAGTTGCAGGTGCTCGCTTTGGTAAGACAAGATTACTTTCAAACTGCTTCTTAGACTTTTCACATTTGAAAATTTTTCTCCCCTTTTTTAAAGATGAAATAAAAGGCTAATTGAAGCTTTATTTATTTTCTATAAAAATGTATGCTTTCTTAATCAAACCAAAACCATACATTGTATTACTTTTATGTTATAGGACGAGAACTTTTTGAATAGCTCTATTTTCAGATCTTATTAAAAAAAATATTAAAATTGAAAAGCAAAATCACAAACAGATTTTAAAAACAACAGCCGTGTTTATTTCCATTTATTCTCCTTTTCATGTGAACACCGAAAACAGATTCCTCTGTAGCAATTTTAAAAATACATTTTCTTATAATCACTAAGATGCAAAAAATTGTGAATTCAGGATACCAAATTCTGTTTCAGTTCACTTTCCATTTTATAAAACATACACTGATAATAAGTTCACCTTTTTGACAATGTCTGCATTAATGCTAGTACCATTTGTTATTGAAGAAAACATTTTTTTTCTGTGTGAGTGAAAGAGCTGAATATTCTTATTAGAATCAGACTCATGCCCAAGATTATGCAATAAATTTAAATATTAACATTTGAAACAAGTCGCTATATTAAATTTAATAAAATTATTTGCACCTTTACAACCAAAAATTTTTTATGACACTGCATAGATGTATTGCAGTACTGCTTGCTGCCAAATTCTTCTCTCTTACAGAATATATGCTACCTTGTACAATATCAGCAGTTGTCTAAAAATTAAAAAAAAAAAAAAAAAACAGCCCAAAAAAACTGTACTAAAGTTAGCTCCTGTTTTTATATTATCTTTGTCTTTGTAAATGTTTCTCCCCATTAGTTAATATACCAGCTGTTAACTGCTGGTAACAGATTTTGAGAAGCAATTTCTTAAGAAGCGAACTAATAGTTAATTAACTTACGTGTTTGTTAAGTATCTGAATGTTCTTTTATATTGACATTTTTTATCACCAACCTTTAATCTTAGACTACAAAATAAGATAATTAAATTACATTTTTTTGTGTAGCAGAGGACTTGATGAGTATTCTGGAACCATGCGCAATTTTTAGGACGTTGAAAGGTCAATAAAGAAAACCTTAACCAGAACTACTTTTCAGTAGGTCACTTCATTAAAAAAAATATCTTAACAAAGGCTGTTTGAAAAATTTTAAATATTTAAATATTAGTTGCCAACTGTTGGAATCAGTTTCTCAAAAAAACCACTATAACTATGGGAAATAGTATACTGGTGAAAGGTTTCCATTTCTTTTGGAAATCCAAAAGCAAAGTAAGAAGGAAAAAGTGTGTCTTAAACTGTGTTCTTTTTGGATTAGGTATTTCACACACTGCAAATTTAGCATCTTCTACTTGTCATTGCAGCTTGTAACCTTCCACAGCTGAAGTGCAGACTTTTTATTTTAAAATTGGACAATAGCCATTGTTTTTGTCAGAAACAAAATCTTTTAAAGTATGAAATAGAACACTCCATGTATCGATAGGCAGGAATTTCTTGTAAATCTAGTTAACATTTTAGTGATAATAAAACCAGATACACTAGTCCAGGCACAATAACACTAACAACCATAGCCTGCATTAATACAAAGTGCTTCACAAATCTCCTGAAAGTGTTGCACAGGACAAGTTGCTGTATCATATTCTCACTGCCATTAGGATCACCCTTCCAAAAATTCCCTCAGTTTTAAGGTCAGTGCAGACTCTCTTCACCAGTAAAAGAGATGGGTTAACACACCAGGTCATCAAGCGTCCAAATGAGGAGTTCTGTACTGATCCTGGGGGCCTATTCCACTGCGGTCTTACATCTCTGTGGATGTTATGTCATATATTTTCTTAAAACAACCTGATTTTTTCTATTTTAACTGCTGGCTAAACTTTGCAAGGGGAAGAACAGCCTTACTCACTCTCCTCTGGCACAACAGGGCTTTTCTTAGGCAAAAACTACTGTGCTTCTACAATATCAAGTTTAAGCTAAAATAGTTTGGGCAGGAGGAATAGACTAAAACTCCCTTCGTCTAAGACAAGTTTGGCAGGTACTGAAAAACTGCACTGCCCCATGACTGCACATCTTGGTTCCTGCTATTTTTTCACATCTGGAGCAGTGAGGTGGACTTATGGAGTCGAGTACCTTTGGGTTAGGCTGAGGAATAAGAGTGTGAGGAGTTCCATCTGCATTGTATGAAGTCTTTCTACTTTGTCTAAAGCAGATCTGGACTGTGTTGAAAAAGACGAGATTGGATACAGAAAAAGAGAGAGAACAAGGGCTGTAATTTAGTGCTTACGACTTTCCTCTGGGCCATCTGGAGTTTGCATTCAGCTTCAAGGGCTGATTAAGTATTTTAAATGTAAGCACATAAATAGAAACCCTGGTTTTAAGTCTCCTCACACAGAGAAGAAATAAACTAAGAACATTTCTCATACTGGATGAATGTCCTAAGCACTAAATCCTTATCCAGAGGACAGTGATAACTCTTCTGGTCTTCTTCAGGAAAATAGTAGTTAAGTTTTGGGGGGTTTTATGGCACTTATCCAATAAATGTATTCTGTGAACACCCTCTTGCTGGTGCTCCTTCCAAACATCTGACCTTCAAAGTGAAAAAAAAGTTAAAAAAAAGGAATAAAAAGCTTTGGGGATTCTTGTGGAAGACAGGCTTGATAGAGAAAGCAGTAAATCGTTATTGTCAATTTCAGAGTGCCTTTAGACATAAAGATAAGCAGAATTCTGATTACCTGAAGAATTTGAGCTTCCCAAGGGTTCATATTCTTAAGAAGTTTTGAGAGTCACAATACAGACTTAATTATCTAACTCCACCTAATTAGTCTCTGACATTGTTTTTCAAACTGATTGATCATTGAAATGCTAAGCTCAGGTATGTTTAAATATTTTTGAGTAACTGGATCTGAAATCTCGACTAGGAAAACAGTAGAAATTTTTTTTAAAAATGGTTATTTTATCCTTGTTACATGAATGGGGAGAATACCGTGGATGCCGTTAAAGGCACAGTATAGTACAGTATTGTATACACCAAAAACAATTAACATTAAATAAAAAATAAATTTGGAAGTATAAAGATACTTAGTGATGGCTACCAAACTTTCTGCATCACCTCAGGACTATATGCACTTGTATCCTTTTTCATCTAAAGGACATGATTGTAACACAGGTCTTTTCCGAGCCTTGAAGTTTGTGGGGCTAAATAATATGTTGTCTCTAATACTCAGGAGCCAAAATTATCACAATACTAAATTTTGATGGTTGCTAAAGAAGCCTGCAATGAGTACAATGCTTTTCTTTCTTTCTTTTCCTTAAGACATTAATTTAATTTTAAAAAAACCTCAATTTATATTTTCATGGGTAAATTACCTTTTGTTCTAAGTTAATGAAGTTCAATGTAGGAAGGATTAAAGTGTCTGTTCAGTAAGAAACACAAAATATAATAAAGCCTTTTTATCTAGCCAATTTAATATTTTATATAGAACTCACACAGACTTCGTTCCATCATCCTAGAATTTACAAGGGAAAAGTCAGAGAACAGTTTGTTCTTGATAATGCTCTTAAAACCTCTCATTCTGCACATTTTTACAATATACCATTTGCTTAGGTTTGCTTTCGAATAATTTTGAAACACTTGGGGTTCTCCTGTACCCTTTTCAGAGCTGAGGGGAGAAGAACTTCACACTGCTGTAATATATATATGTATATTTGTGTAATGAATATATACACCTTAATTCTTTCCTAATAATTCTTTACACTTCAGCTGGGGGTTTTTGTCTTCTACCAAGCACTGAGCTGGTATTTTTATGAAAATCTGTCTTGTTTCTTGAGTACTAATGGTTATCACCAAACCCAGATTTCAACAAATGAAGGTGGAATAATTTCTCGGTGTGTGCTAGATTTTGCAATAATCTGCAGTCAACTTCATCTTCTATCTTATTGCCTTACAATATAACATCCTTCATAATCTGCTGTATCCTTATTCTCTTGAATAACTCCATATAAAACCCAACTTTTCAGTCTTTACTTATATTTCCAAATATTTTATATATATAAATATATATGTACATATACAAATATACACACACATATATATACACTCATATATATGTATAAATTCATATATATGTACACAGCTATTTATGTGCATTTATGTGTATTATTTATGTGCATTTATATGCATTATATTAAAGTAGCCAAGAAGACCTTCAGGTTGGTTACTTGCACTGTGAGAATGAACCTTGTACTAATATCCTCTGTTTGGCATTATAAAGAAGTGGTGGCACTTGCCCCGTTTGACCACAGCCTTCGTTCTCAGCTGGTGGTAAAGGCATTTGTTCAGTGAATGCAATCTATGACTGCATAATGCCAGGTGAGGTCCTGCTCTTGGGTGACACTCCAGCATAGGTGGTGTAGATAATTCAGCTTCTGAAAATCTTTACCAAGCCATCTAAAGCCAGATTCACACCACAGCCTGGTTCAATATGCCTCAGAATATTATGTAGTATGAATTTATCCTTAGATCACTCAAACTACTTTTACAGTGACTTTGGATGCTGCAATTTGCTACTGACTGTTCCCCTTAAAAAAAAAAAAAATTGACCTATAAAATTACAGAATAATTAAAGCTGGAAAAGACCTCCAAGGTCATTGAGTCTGATCTTTGACCCAACACCAAGTTGTCAGTTACACTTTAACCCCAGGAAGCATGTCCAATTTTTCCTTGAATATTTCCTAGGATTGTGACTCCACCACTTTCCTCAGCAACCCATTCCAATGCTTAACCACCTATTCAGTAAAATTCTTCCTGATGTCCAACCTGAAACTCCCCATGTGCAGCTTGAGGCTATGGCCTCTTGTTCCATTGGTAATTTCCTGGGACAAGAGGCTGCTTCACCTTACCACAGTCTCCTGTTGGGCAGTTGTAGACAGTGGTAACAGCTCCCCTGAGCCTCATTTTCTCCAGACTAAACACCCTCAGTGCCCTCAGCTATGAGTAAATCATAGGACTTACTTTTTTAGACCATTCACCAGCCCTTCTCTGGAATCGCTCCAGTACCTCAATATCTTTATTGAAGTGAGGGACCCAGAACAGGAGACAGGACTCAGGGAGTGACCTCACCACAACTGAGTACAGTACCAAATTAGGCATTCTTCGGACTGTGTTTTCTAGTTTCACTTAAAAGGAAAAAGCATTTTTTAGATAGCATAGTAAGTGGAGGAAATCAGGAAATTTGATTCGAAATTATCTTTCTGTAACTAATATTCATAGATGTTTGCACAGCAGGCAATGCTGAATTCAGTGCCCAGCAGCTGCACTGGCTGTCAGCACAAAACAAAGACAGATGATATACTGCTGTGTGATTCTTGGTAAAAATATTCTTCTGGGAAGAGTAACAGCTTGATTCTACCCCCACGTCACTTTTTGCCATCTTCCAAGAAAATCCCTTGGCAGTTAAAATACTAGTCTTGTGCACTACAAAAGAGTCTTCTGCCTTTTTTCTTTAGTGAGTAATCATAAAAATATAATAACGATAGGATTAAAATTACAGCAGGAGAGCAGATACACTGATCTATAGTGCCTAACAGTTAAGGTTCCGTCAGTGAGAAAGATTTTGGGTCCTCCTTTCAGGTGTATCTTTCTTAGTTTAAGGCTATGCCTCTGAGTACCACAGGAAAAAGATGTATATGCATTTGTTCAAAATATAATTTCGGTGTTCAGTTCATGTGACTTTGTGTGTGGGATAAATGGCTCAGAAACTGGATGAATGCCATTAGGTGTGTCATGTACTCATATGAGTACATTTTTTGCAAACCGAACATGAGGTCATCCTCACAGATTGAAGATTCGATTACCTCTAATCTCTATCTGAATTGATTTAATGTTTGAAAATACTTACAGAGGTGTTCTCTTTCTGGAGAAAAGAACCAAATTTTATAAGATGAAATAATAATAAAGAAGATGGAAAGTGATTTGTGCACCTCTCAGAAATGTTTACCTTCTCACTCTGGAGTAATCCATCAGTGCAGAGTCACAAAGAAGCATTTCTTTCATTAGCCTGAACTGTTTTTCTTTCACTCTAAAGATCCAATACCACAGGAGTTAGGAGGTTCAGTCACAATCTCTAGAATATCCCACTTTTCATCCTATTGTACTGTCTCTCCTTTCCTTCTTGTAAGGTCTAGATTAACCTACAATTCACGATTTAGCTTAACAACATAAATATAACATGATATAAGTTAAATCATCTGCCAAAAGAAACATAGCAGAAAATAACTGCTTGCCTATGAAGAGTATGAATGTTTTTATTTCACTATTCATTACACTAATTTATAGAAGATGGTAAAGAATAAAAAATGTTCCTAATATGAGTAAATTCTATTTTATTTCATTTTACATCTTATTTTCAAGTCTGACAGCAAGATGAGTCTGCATTTAATATTCATTGCTAGTGGATAGATGATATTTATTATTATTTAGGATTCAAGGATATCTGAATTTCTTTGTGGTATAAAGTTTCCAACTTTATCTTGCAAGCTCCCTTTTTATCCATAGAATGGAATTTATATGCTCAGTAACTGAGAGACTGATTTTGACAGTATATTAGTTTTAATTTGAAGTAAAATTACAGATGCTGCTGAGAAGGTCATATTTCAAAAATAATGATGCAAAATCTCTCCTGTAGGAAAGGTCTTATGGTTTAAGGATTTTTTCCTTCTACTTAACTGATAGGTAACTCCTTACCATCATTATTAACATCTGAGCACTGCAGGGTAGCAGGATAAAATATTCAAGGCTATTGGAATCAACCATTTCCCATTACATTTCTTCTGATCTAAAACATATATATAATTAATGTCAGTTCTTCAGCTTTGAAAGGTTAAAAGAATCAAAAAAGAGATACAGAACAATGCCATAAGCTTTGTGACCTGACAATGTGCCTAAGGACAGAAATCACACACTACTCCCTCTCGTTGCCAGAACACTGTTTAATGGAAGAACAATATGAATCAAGATGTAAAATATTTCACCTTGAATTTTAGCTTTAAGTTTCACACTATTTTTCAATTCCCACACTGGACCACAAAGTATTGATCATATATTTACAAGGACTTAGCCGTTGAGGATTTATTTAGGGGAAAACAACATAAGTATTTAAATTTACTAATTTCATATTCAGAAGGGGGAAAATGAGACATCCTCCCTCTAATTGTTCAGACTATTTTGATAGTTATAACCAGATTGAAATAATTTGAGTTATCTCTACTTTTCTTTCACAAATGTGCCAATAGCAAGCTGTGAAGAGACATACCTTGTAAAATGTTGGACATCTTTGACTGAGGCCAAATACTGAAGAGATTGATAGATACAATGGTATTTTAAAAGTATAGCAAAGTATGTATGGTAAAAAATGTAGGATGGTGCAACTGTGGAAAAGGGAAGAACATTTAAGACTTTAAAATTCAGAAGAGGCCTTAAATTTTTTAATAGAGGTTTCTAGATCAAAGTAAAACACTCAACTAGTTTCAAAGGCATTAACCTTTCTTAATATAGATGAAATGTTAGTATATTTTCATACATATTCAGGAATGTTGAAGTTGCCTTTTTAGCCATTAGCAATGTAAGTTGATATAATTTGTGCAAAAGCATGTATATTCTTATCTCATTAACTCCTTCCTTTTCTTCTGAAAAGATCATAAAGACACCAAAGGTTATTTTGGAAAGAAAGATGACAGTATTGTTAATTTTTATTTCTGGAGCACTGAGAAACATTGTGATCAGTCAAGAGAACGTGAAGTTGTCTACTGATAGATGGGGAACTGCTTCCAGTTTCCCAGAAGGACCGACAGAAATAATAAGACACTGATTAAACAAGTAACTGTAGCCTTTCTACGAAACTCAGAGAAATCAATGAGATACGTTTATTTATCTTTTTGTGATTTATATCAGATTCTTTATTTCTTGCCCCTATGTTCAGTTTCTTTCACCAGCCTGGAACAGGAGGTGTTTCCAGCATTTACAGTATCAACTCCTGTTCTTGACCTTTTTTGAAGACATAGTTTATATATTTTCTCTTCTTCTCTAATGTTCACAGATCTTTGCTCCTCAGGGCTTACACAGAAGGTGCAACACTGAAAGCTTTTTGTCAGGAGCCTGCAAGATCCTCAGGGCAAACACTTTTTCTTGATTCTGTCTGTAAAGCACAAAGTACACTTTCCACAGCATAAAAATAAACCTTATACCCCATCATCCCTGGTAGGAAGTCTGATAAATTTTATATTAAGTAATTGCTCTTGGCTTGCTTCTTTAAGGTTCCAAGTATCTTTCAGTTTGTGATGGACTTTGGGTGAGGGAGTGAGGTTTCTCAGACTCTTGCAGCAAACAGCCAGCATCTTTAAATATTGAATGCTCCCCAATAACATTGTATTCGTTGAAAAAAAAATCCTTTTCTACATTGAAAATATGTGTGGAATTTATTAAATTTAAGTCTGCATTTTATTTACCTTTCAGTTTTTATATGAAAACCCATTCTAGATTAGCAAAGTATTATCCTGTTACGTTGTATTTTGTCTCTTCTGTTCTGGACGTACAAAAGATTGGATCCATAGTTCAGTGTCCTGAATCCATGCACTTCAGACAAGTCTTTCTGAATACATTAAGGCCAGATTAGAAATTAAATTCTTTGAGAGCGTCCAAATACTGCTGTTAACATAGCCAAATTTTAATAAAGGTTTGTATGGGTTTTGCATAATATTTTCATTTCAGCTTAGAAAATGCTTTGACATTACACTTGATATAGTGAAATAATTATCAGTGTATGTGTTAAATTTTAAATAAAAAATAAAATGAGTCAATAAAAACAATAACATTTTATTCATAGGATATACATCACAAGATTTATACCCTGTGGATGGTACAGTAAGTAGAAATCCCTTAATTTTATATATCTTAAAAAAATAGTACAGAAAAATATTTCAAATACAGATAAGGGATATAGAGAATAAATAGATATTTTAATCCAAAATTTCTCAAAAAAAGATTTCAAAACAGGTGAATTTCATTCAGAAATTAATAAAGAACACAACCTGATAAAGGATCTCTGCATTGATGATAAGACTAAAATAGTTTTTGAACACCTAGATTTAAATTTTTTAAAAATTTTCTGTGATTTTAGATGAGTCAACACCCCCCACCCTCCCAATGACCTTTGCAGCCTTTTTTTTGACATTCGAGAAGGCTTCTGCTGAAAAATTTGAGAGAACTAAGTGGATATCTAGACAAATACCTGCTTTCCGAGTTTGTTCGGGACTCACAGAATAGAAGTCCTCCTTTTAGGTCTCCGAAGTAAAGTTCTGCACAGAAATACCATTCAGAAATATAGCAGTTGGTAGTGTCGGTTTTTTTTTCTAACAGTCTTGATAGCATTGAAATCTACACATTTTCATTCTCTGAGTACTCTTCTCATCAACACAGAAAATGAGAAGAGACTTCAGTATTTTTGTTAGTAGCAGAGATGCTGAGAACTAAGGAAAACTATGACTGTAGAGAGTATACAAAGGATCTTGATGGGTAAGCTTAGACTTCTAAGATTCAGTGCTTCTTATCTGCCTGTTTGCTGATATACTAAACACACAAATTACCTGCAGAATTAATTCACCATCTCTATTAATTAGGTATGAGGTCTTTGCTTGCGCCCAAGGTATTGCCTGATTCTAATTTATAGAATCTATAGATCTACCTCCCAACAAAGAAATAATATTAGTACTAAAATTATTTTCCCTTTCATTTTCCCTTGTCCTTTGAATCAGACAGGAGAAGAAGTGAAAATATCTATCTGGATTTCTCAAAAGCCTTTCTACTGAAAGGCGGCCGATAAGAAAGATGGAGAAAGACATTTTGCCAACTCCTCTAATAACAGGACAACAGGCAGTGGATTAAAGTGAATGAAAGTAGATTTTGGCTGCTTATTAGGAAGAAATTCTTTACTGTAAGAGTGATGAACCACTGGAACAGATTAATCAGAGAATCAGTTGATGTCACATCCCTGGAAGAGCTCAAGACCAGATTAGATTGGTCTTGGAGCAGTCTGTTCTCAAGCAAGGTGTCCCTTCCCACAATAGGCAGTTTAATTTAGATGATCTTTAAGGTCCATTTCAACCTATTCTATCATTCTGTGATTCTAGCTTTTATCTAAGGTAATTTCACAAATATCCTTTCCCATAGACTTGTTCATATGTAGACTCAATATGTATGAAGATACCTGTGGTTTCTTTTGCAATGAAAATACTGTTCTCTGATGTATCTTAATATACATTTGTAGAAGTCAAAGGACATCAAGTAGAAAAGGCCTATGTTTAAGGGAAAGCCAGGATTAATTATGATATAAATGGATTAGATGCATGTTTTGGAATCAACTAAGAGAGTGAAAAGAAGTAAGAAAATTGATTGATGTTGCTTCCCACTGTGCATTCAGATGAGTCTGAGGACCATGTCACTATTAATTTGCTCCTAAATATATCACAGCTTCTAGGCTTGTCACAGTAGGAAATTTTAAAGGCTTGTTTTGCATAAGCAATCACTTTTATTTCTTTTCAAGTACAATTATATTTTTATCTTGCTCTCTGTATGGAGTCTCAGGTAGGATCAAAGTCCTGAAGTGTAATATTTCATAGTGTGATTCAGTACCCTGTGTACTGCTACCAGAATGCAGATTATTAATTTGATGTGTCCTTTTGGAATATCCTTACTTAGTCCTGATAAGATGTTTGGGCATCACACTTGAAATTTCAGTCACAGGAGGAAAGGGGAAATGTGTTTCCCTTTCAGGTGCATTTCAAGGTTCAAATACATACACAGCAAATATGTTTTAGGGTCAGAGCTCCATTGTATTGTTTCTTCTTAATTTGAGGCCAATCAAGGGAGCACAGATTTTCTGTGGCAGTTCTTGTCTGTTCAGGAAAAAGATGTCCCAAGGCTTTAGATGGTGGCTTGGAATTTCCTACAAGAATAGACAGTATTTATTTCTCATAATAAGCATCTGGTTCTTCATCAAGAAACCCTCCAGAAACACTTTACACTCCAAGAAATAATTAGCATTTACAGTTTGGGGAAATTTACATGCATACATAATTTTGATTCAATTCTTTGGAATGGCATGACAAGAGAAACTAGAAGAGTGAACTAGCAGGTGGAAGAGTAACAAAATAATCTTAAAATATTCAGATTTGGATTAAAGTAATGAATTAACATGTTATTTATCTTTCATGTTTTATATATAAGTGCGACTCTCATTCATTTTGAGGGAGTACTGGAGAAATGAAGGGCTAGAAAGTTATCAGAAGTATTCTGTCTATTTAGCCAACATTTTCCTAAGTTTTAAAATTAATTTACAATTTGATGTTTTAAATAACACACGCAGAAATAAAATAAAATAAAATAATTGATTAAAGAGTTCTATCTCATATATGCATATATATATATATATATATATATATATATATATATATAAAAGCAGTCCCATGAGACTGGATCATCAAAATGGGACTCTATAGCTGAAAAACATAACTAAATTTGAAATTTAGAGACATCATTATAGATATAAGACCTCCAGAGGGAGAGATGGAAGAAATTAATATGGCACTGCGGAACAGAAATACCTTATTCAAACTGTAATAGTTACAACCAATTTTAATGAATTATTTACATTTTGTAAATTGTCTATTGTTGTGTATTAGATAGTTTCGCTTTTAATGAAATAGGCAATATGCAAAATTAATGAAAACTCAAGTATTTGCACCTCACTGTCTCAATCCAACATTGTAGGAAGCCGGCACTGATAAATTGCACACTGATGAAGAAAAACAAATCACTGACTCCTCTGATTTCCTCGTAGCAAATATCTTCTGAATTCAGAGGTGATTTTGAAACACAGGGGACATGGTTAGAGAAAACCACTTGGTTAGATCTGCTTGTGTAAAGGTGGTATCTGCACCACTTAATTAGTGGCTTGCCTGTTTTCTGTCTTCACTCAGAGTCAGAATTAAAAACATGAAGGAGACGAATTTTCTCGTGGCTTGGTTGTT
Source organism: Catharus ustulatus (assembly GCF_009819885.2). Taxonomy (NCBI): domain Eukaryota; kingdom Metazoa; phylum Chordata; class Aves; order Passeriformes; family Turdidae; genus Catharus; species Catharus ustulatus. The sequence continues at coordinate 80,303,854 of NC_046222.1, read as the reverse complement.
TATCAAATGAGATCTAAAGTACAGAGAGTTCTGCAACACTTCAGCTACCAGCTAAAAGCAAGCAAAATGGTGGTGAATCTAGAGAGTTACAAGGTCTTTTAAAGGTAAACAGTCCAACAGAGAGCTAATACCTACATTATTTATACTTTTGACCCAATAAGCAAACTCCTGTGACCCACAGTGCAGTACTAACTGTCCAACCAGAAACTACTACCTGAAATCATGAAGAAGGAGGAAGGTAGAAAGAAACAGCACCCCAAATCCTCCATCTTGTCCCATATCTATTACTATATTTTAAAACCCTCAAATTTAAAGCCCTTTACCATGTGAAAGCACACACTTCTGTTTTAACTACACACTCACTACTAACTCCACCACTCAAATTTAGTAGCCTCCTCCAAGGCCTCAGGTGAAAAGCAGTGCTCTCCAGGGAGTCAGTGCCAGAAAGCACAGAAAGCTCAAAACACCCAGGTTTCTGGGATCCATCACACTTGGATCATACACAGCTGTTTTGATATCAGGAAAGTTAATTGGAAAAAAACCCCAAATAGCCTCCTCAACATATATTGAAACACAGAACTATGTATAGAGATACCTGCACACACAGACATACAGCAAAGGTATGCACACACACAGACCTATGTGTTCAGCTTGCTATAATTTCTCTAGCAATTCCAACGAATGTTGTAATGGGGAAGTGGAAGTGTGCCACTGAGCTCCTGTTGGCTGCTGGAGCTGTTTTGCTAGAAAGCAGTGCTGGGTTTTGTGCAAAGAGCTATCCCTGGCACTTACTGACTCATGATCAACTGATTGAAGGTATCTACCTTGCAGGACTCCTGCTGATCTCTTGATGGTGGGAATACTGCCACCTTACATACCACAAGCTGTCAGTCTGTGCAAAAGAGGAACTTAGAGAAACTATTAGATAGGAGCAGGTGACTTGCTACATGTAGACACTCATCTGTTCTCCGAAAAGGAAAACCTTCCTAACCTTGCTGAGCTCTCTCAGATTCAATGAAGCCGACTGCCTTTCTCTTTGTGAGGCAAAAGCAGAGTGCTGTTGGAAAATAAAATTTAAAAAAAAGGAAAACTACAGAAGTTGTCATTGAGAATCAAAATCTTTGTTTGCAAATGCAATGTAGTGACATTTCACTCTGCTTCTTCTCCTATTCTGAAGTCTTTCAGATTTTCCCTGGCTTCCATGTCTAATTTTAGTTCTCTTTGCACTTTTTTTGATATCCTCCAATCCTCTGTAGACTCCATCAATCTACAAACCTGCTATGCCCTCAGTGTCTCTTATTTGCTGTTACTAGTAAAAAATTACGTACTTGAGCGATAAGCAAGCATTCAAAGCAAACTATCTCTTCCATGAAACTTCTTAAAAATAGAAACCTACATTTATCCAGACCAGTTTGGAAAAAACTTAAAGAAGAAAACAATGATGTTCAGCCTGTTTGATAAATTGAAGGGGTTATGACAACATATATAAATAGGATCCTCTTAAACCTAATGGACAAACCATGGAAGGTATTGCCCAGATTTTGTGTAAGGATTTCATCCAATGTAGGAACAGTATTTCTTTCTAAACTAAAGAGAATTACTTCCTTTGAGAAGCCTTAAATGATATGTTACAATCCTTAAGTGGTTTTTTTTTTGGACCAGTGATGAGTTTTTGTCTTGAAAATAAACATGGGCATATTTGAAAGAAAAATGCAAGAAAGCTTTTCAGTAAGGACACTGTTTTGTCCATTTGTTACTGGTGAAACAGAATGTTACAACACTGGGTAAAACCTGTCAGTAGTCCAAACCAACATGGCAAGCAGTCAGACTGCTTTTCAGCCCTGCTCCATTTAAGATGTTTCTTATTTTAAGTTTTATGAATTAAGCGTATCTGCAGAGACATGTTAACTAATTTGGTTACTAAAAAACTTAAGAATGTGTAACTAATATGAAATGAGTAAAACATTATCATTTATTCATAGTGCTTTCAACTGTATCTCATTCTCCATTGTTCATCTTTAAAATGTCAATCTAGATTAAAAATATTTGAGATTAAAACATTGAGTTTGATTCTTAAGTCTGCTGCTGTGGTACACAAAATACCCAGTGGGTCTTTTTCCGTCTCTTTCGTGGTTTTTTTTGCATGGTAACTAATTCACTACAGCTTTTAAGGAAAATGATAGTGACAGATGATAGCTTCAACGTTATTGCACTTGCCTTTTCAGTCTTTTGGGATATTTGCAAAGGGGTTTTCACAACGGGGTTTTCAGTAGAAGCACCGGATGTCCCTGGATTGAAGGGTCACTAAGATGAATTTCTTCCTCTCAGAAAACTCTAAGCCAAACATAATCACCTGAGTCTTCTTCCAGTTTGCCTTTGTGTTTTATCTAGTTTATAATGGTCCCCACATATGCAAACATAATTAGAGGGATCATCCAACACAGACTGCATCAGAGAAGCTTAGCATTGCCTGGGAACTTGAGAGAGGAAGGAAAGATATGGCAAAAACTGAGTCACCCTTGGCCACTTAACATTGAGGTTTTTCTCAGCTGTTGTGGCTGTCTGTGCATCCAATATCAAAATTAATCTAGTAAGAGTTTAGGACTGTCCATAACCTTGGAACTACTTTGGCAGGTGTTTTCAACAGAAGGTGCAGTCATGGCCATCAGACATGACTTCAAATAATTTTTCTTGCCAGACTGCATCAGTATTTAACAGGATTTAGGCTAAAACAGCCAGCTTCCTGTCAGGACTGAGCCAAACACAGAGTTACTGAAGAATCAGCTCTATTTGGTTTTGATGTGGAAACACAGAGCTGAACATTGTTGGAGTACTGACGATAATGGCACTCATCTGACCTCACACCTCTCTTTTACAGGTTGGTGCAACAAGTGACAAGACCTAATTTTACCTGTGTTAATCTTTAGAACAGAGGGTAAATTAATCAATGTATTCAACTTTAGTTTCATAACAAAAGGTGTGAATGAACTCATCCTACTTTAATTTCATAAAACTGTGTTAAATCTGTAACTTTAATTTGAATAGGTAATGATTAAATTATAAGTATTGTTTTTACACCTAATAGCAATAGTGATGTCACTTCTGATTTTTGCATGAACAAATTTGCTAAACAGAATTATTCTTCTCTTTTCCATAAGCAAGTCTGAAGCATTTGCTTAGCCTGTGCTACTGGAAAGCATGTGCAAACACATACTAAAGAATTTCCCATTTATAAATAAATCAATGCATTAATAAAAATTAATGAATAAAATATTAAATAAAAATGTGGGGTTGCAGAGCAGTAGAAAATTGGAAATATCATTACTGTCAAAGATCAGTGTTTGAGCATTAAAATGTAAAGTTGAAATAATACTAAATGGATCACATTTTGGGTAAACTTGATAATTAATCATGGATGACTGAAATTAAATGACAGTGCCTCATAGGAGCTAGTCTTGCATGATATTTAAGTCTATTTCCTCAAATCAAGTTACTACCAACAAACTTTATTTCCTACCCTTTAAATATATTTACCATGTTCTGTCATCAAATACATGGACTATCATCACGTATGAATCTGATTCACTCAATAGAAAAATTCCAGTTCTGGTCTTAGTACATGGTCTGGGTGCTATTTGTTTTATTTTACTAGCCATGAAAGATATAGTTTAAGTTATGTGACTGGGGTAGTCCAGGGAGTCTCAAGTCTCTGGCTGTGCTATTGTGAAGTGAAGGTGATATGAGAATGCACTTTCATGAGCATTTATATATTATGTCAAGTTTGGTAAATTTCTGTTTTGTGTGTATCAAAAGGAATTTCCACATTCTACTCATTTAAACGTAAGGTCTAGTATAACACGTTTAATTACTGAGTTGTTCTTCAGCATATATTTACCTTTCATTGTACAAGATCACACTTTTAATCAATGCATTTCTATGTATTTCTAACTTTTCTATTTAATATAAATTATTTACAAAACAGGGCTTGTCATGTAAAATGACAAAGAAAGCTTTCCATTCTGCCTCTAAGAGACTATGCTTATTCAAATACTGTGTTTCATTAAAAAGTCAGCAGCTTACTTAGCCTGTGTTTCATAAGCATTTTTATCCAGCCATAACTAATGTGTATTCATACCTGCAATGCTGAGGGTTGAGGTGCTGTCAGCTTTTGTTGGGGCTGCCCTCCTTTATCCATTAAATTACCTCAGGGGAAGGTAGGATTTCTGAGGCAACCTAAATTCCAGGCAAACTTCTGACAGAAAACTTTTTTGGAAAAGGCACTGTGACCAAGCACTGGGCATAAGACATACTGAGCTTGCCATGTTTTGTCCAGGTATAGTGCAAATGCTGCACATCCTGACAAATGCAGGCAGCGCTGTCAACATTGTTCTACCCAGGATGTAATGATAACATTTATGAATTTATTTCGCTTCACCTCCAGACACTGGCTGCTGGATGAAGTGGCTGTTAGTTTTCTCCTGCAAACTCTGCACCTGTAGTAGGTAGACATAATCCTCCTCTTCATTCCCTCTTTCATCTTCCATCATTCTGGTGGGCTAGGCAGAGAAACAAATTGTTAGAATCTTTAAAATTGGCTCTTTTAGGAGATTTATTTTACCTGAAAATGCTTACTTTTGAAGGTGTCATTTCACCTTGGTTTGCTAGTAGGATTGATAAAACAGTAGAATCCCTTTGAAGTGAAAATAGGTAAAATTAAAGCTTCCTCTGTTTAACCCACTTTTAGAAAACATTCCAGGAGACAAAATGGCTTAAAAACAGACATTTTGTCAGGAGCCATGAGCTTCAGAAAAGCTGAACACCAGCTCTCTAGCACATTTCTAATTAAATATGCAATTAAAAAGCTTTCAGTGGCCCCTAAGGCTTCCCAGCCTAGTTAATAGAAAACTTCTCATATTACTTTAAGCAAGATAAAACTTTCTTAAAAAAACTATCCACTGTTAAATAAAGTGCTTGCCTATTTTGTTTTCTCTCTGTGCTTCAAAAATTTATTTTATGATGAATCAAGTGGCTCAGGATTTTAAAAGCAAAACAGATTAAATAGATTTGTTGGAAAGTTAAAGTAATGCAGACTATATTTTAAACATTTTCTGGGGGGGTGAACTAATACGTTATGTGAAAGAATCCTGTTTATTTGTAATTACTTTGTTGGTAATTTAAAAATGTAAAGATTTGCATTTCAGTAAAAGAATTCAGATAAAGTCTTTTCAGATAAAGTATTTTTATTTCAATTGTACTAACAAAATTGTTCCACTGAATGGTGCAGATAGTACAAGTTTAATCTTAGCAGCATAAATTATAAGATGCTTTTCTTTTTTAAATTACAGTAGTTTCACGAATACAAGCCGCACGGATTATAAGCCGCACCCCCGGTGCCTCGACAATGTTGCTGTCTTTGTCAATAGATAAGCCGCACCCCGAATATTAGCCGCACTTTCGTTCGTCGCGAGAATCCGTGCGCAGCTTTCACAAATTGGCCAATTAGTAACAGGATCGCGGCATAGCGGGCTTTACTGGCTCGGGGCGGGGCCAGGAAGGCTCGGCCCGCTCATGGTTGCCGACGGGGCCGGGTGGCCCAGCTCAGCGCCACGGCTCGGCGGGGCTGGCCAGGTGGTACTGCCGCCGCCGCCGCCGGGCTCGCTGGCCCCCCTCTCCCGTCAGCACCGCCCCGCTGCCGCGTTCGCTCGCCCGGCTGGCAGGGCTGCCGCCGCCGGGCTCGCCGCCTGCCCCGCTGCCGCTTTCGCTCGCCCTGCGCCGCGCCTCGCGAGCGCCGCGCCCGCCCCGCGGCGCTTTCGCGAGCGGCGGCGGCGAGCGGCGGCGGCTTGCGGCGGCGCTTTCGCGAGCGGCGGCGGCTCGCGGCGGCGGCTCGCGGCGGCGGCTCGCAAGCGGCGGCGAGCGGCGGCGCTTTCGCGAGCGGTGCTTTCGCTCGCCGAGCGGCGCTTTCGCGAGCGCCGCTTTCGCTCGCCCCGCCAGCAGGGCTGCCGCCGCCGCCACCAGGCTCGCCGGCCGCCCCCTCCCGTCTGCACCGCCGCCGCGTTTCCTCGCCCTGGCCGGCACTGCAGGCCCCCGCACCGCCGGGCTCCCCCACGCTGCTGGCCCCGATTCTGCTGGGCTTCCCCCGCTGCCAGGCAGCCCCACCCGCCGGCCTTCCTGCTTCTGCCATGCTCCCCTGCACTGCTAGCCCCAGTTCTCCCGGGCTCCCACGCCATGCTGTCTCAGGCTCTGCCGCCCTCCCTGCCCCGCCCTGCTGGCTCAGGCTCTGCCGCCCGCCCCCACACTGCTGGCCCCGCCTCTGCCAGGCTTTCCCAGCTCTGCCGGGGCCGGCCGGGCTCCAGCTTGGCTTGGGGCTGCCGCGGGCTCTCACTTCCGTGTTGGCAGCTTTTAGAATTTTGTTAATAGATTAGCCGCCCCGGAATATTAGCCGCACTTCCGGGTTTCCACCAAAATTTTGGTCAAATTGGTGCGGCTTGTATTCGTGAAATTACTGTAGTCCTCCAATTTTTTCTTATTATTATTTTAAGGAGACTGTAGCATTGGCCTTGAAGCATGGATGAAATATATACACGAAAATGTCATGTGGACACCTATGGTGGGTGCCAGAGTACAAGAGAGGAATGGACATGGTCCTTGTCTCAATGGGTAAGTCAAAGTTTGAAAGCGTACACTGGAAAGAAAACCCAACAGAAATAAGCCTATGGGAAGTGTCCAGGGATATACTAAAAACACTTTGTGCCATCAAAGACACAGTTAAAATTAATCCATGTTGTAAAAATTCTTATACAGTATTTCTGGTTTTGAACTGTGGTGATTGGAATATTTCTCACACCAGCATTAATCATAATAATCAAGGCATTTAACTTTACTGTCAAGTAATACATTCCTTGTGTTAATTTTTGCTCTTTACTGTTAATGCATTTGCACATGCAAATCACTCATTTTTCTTAAAAATAGCAGACATCACCTCAACCCACCATATGCTCATGGGACATGCAGTGGTGAAACAATTTATATGCAGCTCCTAATTCCTCAACTCCTATGAAAATAAATCTCTTTAAGTCTGTAATACATGTTTTGTGCTACAGTCAACTTTCTGTCACAAAAAAAGTTCTCTGGAATATTACAGTCCTTTTTTTTGACATAATAGAATTCTAATTAATAAAGAAGTAAGAGCCTTACTGACATTTATTTAGCACAGTAATTACCTCAAGGTGTCTTTCCCTTAAAAAGTGCAGTCACTTTTGGAATGTGAGTAGCTTCCCAACTGCATAGAAAACTTTGTACAATGTTACAAAACTGAACAAAGTAAGTTACACAGGAAAATATTTTTGCCATTTATATCTCCTCACATATATATTTTTCGAAGCTTCTTTTTAGCATTCTATCCTTTCTAGGTTCATTTGTGTGACAAGTGATTCATGCCTTTATGTGGCTACTCAATTTCAATAATTGAATGTAATGTAGACATATGTGATAAAATAATAATTTATTAATACTAAAGAGCGGCAAAAGAAATATCTCTTAGAGATAAATGCACATTTTTTATCATTAATGCCACTGAAAAAGAACTGCATAAACACATTCAAATAAATACAACTGAACCATTTTTTGTTGTCCCCACTGATACTCTAATTACACAATTTTTAAGATCGCACAGTCTTCTGAAAATATAAAAACATGCAGCACATTGTTGCCCTGACCTTGAGGACCTTGTCCAAAATAAATTCTTGTCCAAGAGAAATTCTGTCCTTTGTAGCTGCTTTTTTAGAAAACAAACAAACAAACAAACAAATTTTGTGTCTATTAGGCTTTGTAAATATAAAAACTTCCCTGTAACCTAGTGGCGGATCAGTTCCTGTGGTGAGTGTTTTGCAGTAGTTAGAACTTTAGATCTTATTTCTCCTGTTTTCAATTTACTCCAATGTAATGAAGTTCAGGAGCAAAATATACTAGAAAATCATAAATCAAATGTTCCCTTCTATGTTCTCACATATAAGTGTATATATAATTTATATTTAAATTGTGATGAAGACAGGTTTTGTCTCAATAAATGAGTATAACACAGTCAGGAACATGTGGATTGCCCTTGTTTCCTTTGTTGACAGGTTTAGTCCAGCTTTTTTTATACAGGGAAAATAAATAACTTGGAGTTAAAGGAATTTTTTGGTTATGCAAGTCCTGGAACTCACTGACTAAACTAGTAAGCAAACTCTTGGGATTGCAGTTCTGTATTGAATATTCATGTTACTGAGTTCAAAATCCATGTTTTAGCAGTATTTTCTAATACTCCCAGAAACATTCATGTAGTCTAACTATTGACTAAAACAGTAGTGTCAAGAGATTAACTCGGCTAAAGCGATTTCCTATTTGAGCTGAACCCTTAAAAGAGCAAGGGAAAAGAGTATGAAGAGGCACTCTCTAACCGTGCATCTTCATCAGGACTTATTATCATGGAATTTTTGTTTTAGATTTGGAAAGAAACATAGGGGGCAAGGAAATTTTAAATAAATAATAGAATTAAAGTCAGAAACTGCACTTCAGTGACTCACCCAAGGTCAATATATTGCCGTTGGAGGAAATTTAACATTTCTATAGTAAGTTAAATTTGACCATGTTATTCTACAGAAAGATGAAAATATGTAGGATACTTCAAGGGAATAAATACTAAATAAATAAATATTTGAAAGAAGGGAATAAAGACATATAAAGGAATGAGAAATAAATGTGGTCTTCTTGAGACAATGTAAACTAAACTACAGATAAGATTTCTGAAGCAACATCAATAGGACTGTGTTAACCAAATGGAAATAAAAAAAATAGAATAAGGAATAAAAATTGAAATGCAGAAAATATATCTGAAAATTTGACTACCCTGTTTATATATTTTATGATAAAATGTGATAAAATTATGTCCAGCAGAATATTTTCTGAATTGAACTGAGCTATTTGATAGGCAACCCTGGAAGACCTCCATTCCAAATAGAAAAAAAAGATATAAAATCGCCTTCCCCAATTCCTCAATACTAGTTATTTATTTCTTAGGGGTCACAAACTAATACTTTTTAAAGTGGAAAAATATAAAGGAATGCTTCCTTATATCTTCAGGGGACTATTGGTTTGCCATTACCACAGTCTTTGTCTTCAAAGTTTCTAGATTTATAATGAAAAATGGTGAACTAACTCAAAATATGCCAAATTCTGAGCCCTGTATGAATCCAAAAACATATAAAAGAAGGATTTTAGTACAGAATAATTTGTACTATGTGAAGATATACTCCTGTTAAATTTAATAACTTATTATTTAAAAAAACCTCAAACAAACGTCATTTTTCTTGTCTAGCTGAGGAACAAAGTAGCATTACATCTATTCGTAGAAAAGGTCAAATAGCTTAAGCCATTTACTCATGATAATTACTATGGTACTATTATGAATAAAAGCTTTAAATACCTTTTCTTTCATATCTCAATTTTCAAGGGGATTCACAGAGATTTAGTAACATGTCTCCTATTAGAATATACCACATACCTAAATGAATGCACTCTACCCTGAAAATTGAGATGTTCAGAACCAATTCGGTGATCATATATTCAGGCAAGTAAGTTATATTTACATTTTCATTACATTCAGTGGAGCTACTGAATTCTGGATTTTCAAGCTATTAAATGCAGCACAGGAGAACAAGTACCTTGCAATCCTAATTATAAACAAGATAATATTTGAATATAATATGAATAATTTCCTGCAGTATTGCAGATTTATAGTTTCTGAATTGAGCATAGTAATTTCCAGTTATCAGAAAATTAGTTAGATTAATTTTCAAGTGTTGATACATGACATTTTTTTCCTTCTGGAAGTTTGTCTTACAGAATCTACTGGCAATTAGTCTCTGTTAAACATTTCTACAGAATTAAGATCAAGGATTTTCACCTATGCAAGGTTATTTAATTAATCACAGCATTACAGAGATTTGGAAAGGACCTCAAAGATCATCTAGTTCCAACCTCCTTGTCACTGAAGGGAACACCTTCCACTAGACCAGAATGCTCAAAGCCCCATTCAGCCTGACCTTGAGCACCTGCAAGGATGGGGCATCCACAACTTCTCAGAGCAACCTGTTCCAGTACGTCACCACCCCCATCCTATCACTACACAACCCTGTGAAAAGTTCCTGTCCAACTCTCTTGCAGGACCACTTTAGGCACTGGAAGGATACCAGGTGGTGTTTCACAAGAGGGGAGTAGATGAGAAAAACCACTGCCCTTGACGTGCAGGTCACTCTTCCTTTGATGCCACCCAGGAGGCAATTGTCTTTCTGGGCTGCAAGTGCACGTTCAAGGCTCATGTCAAGTTTTTCATTCACCAAGACTTCCAAGTCCTTCTCCTCAGGGCTGCACCCAATCTATTCTCCTCCAAGCTCATACTCATTCTCAGCACCCTGTTCCCTGACACCCTGCCCTTTGGCAAGTGTCAGCAGCATGGGCAAGATGTCGCCCATATTATCCATGAAGGGCATGCCTGCATCAAACCACAGAGTCATCAATGGAACCAAGGGCTGATGTGGCTCTTATTCACCTTCACATGTCACTTGTGTCATTGACTGTTGCTGCCAGATGACCCAAACTCAGCACCCTAGGCAGTCCATCAGAGCCATGGCATCACTTGTAACCCCTCTGCTTGCTCTTGGGACTGAGTCACTGTGTGAGTACACTGTGTCTTGTCTTTCTCACAGCTTCATGAAGTCTTAGAATTTTCAGTGTTGGAATGGAGCCACCTGTATAATCGAGTCCAACTACTGGCCTTGCACAGGACAGCCCAGGAATCACACCGTGATTCAATAAATCTTTCAATAAAAATGTCAATAGAGTTATACTTTACAGTGTTGTACACCATTGCTATTTAGATCACATTACTATTTAGATTACTATTTAGATCAGTCTAACATCAATAAATTTTTTAAAGTATGGACAATTGAAGGAAAACTTCCATTATTGAAAAAATATTGATTATGGTATTGATTAAAATGGGTGAAAGTCAAAACCTATTAAAATATTAAATCACAGAGTTCATAAAAATAAGTACACTAGGTCATCAATGTTTTACAAATCTATTTTTTAATGTTTAGTAAAGTTTTAAGTATATAAAAATATACAATGTCCAGTTCTTTTTACAATCTCTAATTCTGTAGTACCCTTGCCATTAATATCAAAAACAATGCATGTCACATATTAGCTTGCATAGAGGCATTCATGTTAATATTCTGATTTTGTAGCAATATGCTTTTTCATTTTCATATAAGAATTACTGGTAAAATGTCTTCTTTTTCATAGCCATGATGACTGTGAAATCACTGCAGAAAAACTGAGAAGCAAGGACTAAGTCTTGATGGACTTTACACTAAGTATATATGATCAGGAACTGTATAAAACAATAATGTCTTTAACAAAGGAAAATGACAAAATACAGATTGTGCGGAACATACTTCTGTTGCAAACTGGGATGTGAAGATACAATGAAGTAGAATGCAATGGATGGCACTAGTATTGGATGTCATAGGTAATTCTGGAAAAACATGATTTGGACAAATTCCAAGTCTGGTCATTCGTTCAGTCGCTCTCAGATGTCAATGTCATTAGACCATCCCTTGAAATGATAACATGCACATCAGAAAAACAGTAGCTTCTATACAGTAAAAAGTTCTTTCTTTGAAGGAATTTGGTCTTATATTATTTTAAAAACCACTTAAGATTAAACCACCACAAACCAAACTAAACCTTTATAAAATAAACAAACCCCTACTTACTCAGTTTTCCTGTGCAATAAGCTCTAGCTTAGTATGTTTGTGGCCAGGAAGGTGTTGTCACCTGTGTACATATGTACACCAGTTTCCTGAAACAACCTATAAATAAAAGCATCACAGTATTTCTCAATGCATGAAGTCTTTAGTTACATTTATCTTAGTTTCTGTAATTAATAAATGATTTTTTGTAAAGACTAATGGGAAATGTTTTAGCTTTTTCCACAGGACAGATACGGACCACATTCTGTATTAGAAAATGTGATAAACAGATTTTATGCACAAAAGCCTCTCTGAAATATAGGTAGAATTTTCTCTGAGGTAAACATCAGTGTATTAAACTCATTTATCAAGCAGCACTTTGCCTGAGACAGGATGCAAGCAGCCTTTTTATACACTGTGCACACCAATACAGTGTAATCAACAGAGAAAAAAAAAATTATTTCCTCTTTATGTTTTTTTAAATTTTTTTTTTAATCTCTTAGTTTTAAAGTTTGCACTGTACAAATTTTGAAAACAGCAATTAGACAATCTGGGTTTTGGGTTTGTGGGCTTCTTTCCTCTTTTTTTTTTCTCATACAAAAAGAGGATTTTTCTCGCTTTTTCTCTCAAACAAAATCTAAAATGTGAAACAATTGCTCTGAAACCATAACTATTATTTTTTAATTTTTTGCTCTTATGCTCACATACCGAAACCTTTTATTTAGTTTGTAATGACTCTTCAAAAATCAACTTTAAGCCTATTTCTGCTTTTGTGAAGTCTGAGTTTTATCAAAATCTTTCCATCACAAATTTTGTCTCTTCCTGCTTCCAGAATAATGCTATGTTTAAAATGTCATAGAAAACATCACTACAGATTTATTTGAGATGAGTTGTGACTGTGCAGATGCGGAAGCTAATACAGTCTCTCTTAAATATAAAACACATCAATATCACTATGATTTCCATGTCTGAATGAAATATACAGCATTTTGGTAATCAGAATGAGAAGAAATGATTAAAAATAAATTCTTTATGTGGTTGGAATATTGCTTCAGAATAAAAATATTTGAAGTCCATCACAAAAGTAAAATACATTTGGATTAGATTATATCACTGAGTCATCTTAATAGTACTATTCCCTGCAAGTTGCCCTAACAATGTCAGGCATACTATTTTTGGACAAACCTATTATTATCTGAGGCAGGACAATCTAAATTTTTTACTAATTATGTATTATTCATCTGAATTAAAACCACTGGGCCCTTTTCGTTCAGAAATTGTAGATCAAAATTATTATAAAATCATTTCATCTAGAACCAACTTGTATTTTTTCTCTCTTAAAAAAATTTAATGGGTGTGTTTAGGGAATGTCATGTACATGCAAATATGCTGAAAAGAAAGGATACTCCACTGAATATATTTTCCATATATTTATTACATAATATGATACTCATCAGTAAAAAATATCTACAATTATTATATTCTCAACAGAAACAAGGAAGTGTTAAATTTATGGTGACCTAAGGGGTGCTATAACTTATTTTAAAACCATCAATTTGGAAACTTGTGCCAATCCCTCTGTGTCAAACACAGAAATAAATACATCATTGTATTTTCCTTGGCAATAACATTTATGATCTAGTTTTCACAGCTCCACTTAAAAGCCAGATTTCTACTTTGAATGAGTCCAAAGTGGTAATGCAGAGGAAGACAAAGATTAATAAACACATGCAGCATTATACTACATATTGGCTACATCCAGTCTCGGTAGAGAAAAGCATCTATTTAACAACTATTTAAAGGTTCTAATTAACAACTTCAAGATCAGGCTTAACAGTAGCAAAAAAACCCAACCAAACAAAAAAACCCCCAAAAACCAAAAACCAAAACAAAAACCAAAACATTTTTGAGCATATTTTTAAATGGTTCTGGGTTGCAAACAATAGTTCCCATTTATATGAGACCTAGCTCTGCTTTTAATCTATGCTTAGACAGCTATAGCAACTGATAGATTTTGCTGTTATCTCAACCATGCAAAAGAAAAAAAAAGCATTACAAGATCATCTGTTTGTAACTGTGTGATAAATTTATAAATAGTACAATACTATAGACTTTTGTAAATCAGCTTAGCTTTGTGAAATACAGATCTATTTTTTTTTTAATTAACCTGTTTACATTGCCCAGATGCAGAACATTTAATGGATTGAGTAAAGGTAAACAGATTATGAAACTTTAAGATTAATGATTTTTTACTTGCAGGTAAATTCTGCTTATCTCTTAATTAGCACCTGGCTAAGAAAAGTCAAGCATGCTCCTTGTTGCATCCTCATAGAGTATAACTTTACTGCTGCAAATTCTGAAGTAGCTATGGCAATATTGATATTACTAAAACCTTTCCATTGTAGTACTGAAGAGATTCAATTGCCTCTGTGAAATGAAGAGTGAAATAACTATACCTGGAATGTCTCTTCAAGCCCTATTTTAGTGATGTGAAAGGAAGCAAAGAGAGTTTCTATCCTGCCACTGTTCTGTCCCCTCCCCTGTCTTCCTAGAGCTCTTCCAGCTTGGATCTGTATTTTCAACTTAATACATCCATGTCCCACCTAACTCTTCAGGTGGTAAAATACATTTAACTTCATCTCTGTTTTGAAGACTAAGCTGAAGCTCTAAATACTACACTATCAAAAACCTAAATAAAAATATAAGTTCTCTGAACCTATTTACACCTCCAGTGTCACCAGGGGGAGGCAACATAAATGTACTCAGCAGGTGACAGCTGTCTACTGCAAGTACCCTTATACCCTGCTGTTTCAGGCTTCAGAGGAAAATGCTTGCAATCATCCACTTTTGCTGTGGAAGTTCCCAGCGTTACTAAATCCTTGGATCACATATTGCAAGTTGTCAAGTAGTAAGAAAACACAAGTCTTCTGCAGTGCTTTAAATAATTTACTGGTATTGAGTAGCTGAAAATTAGTCTAGCCCACAGATGCAGAGTGACTGCTAAAAAAGTTGAAGATACTGAATAATAGAACAGCCAATAGTTATCTAGAAAGCATATATTGTAGCAAGTTGCCATACAGTTGTACCCACAAAGCAAAATTATATTCTGTATCTGGTTCACAGACACAGATTAAAACACAATCAGCAACAGCATCTCTCAACAAAATTGGTCTCCTGTTACTTCAGGAGATGAATGCATCTTCCCCTAGCGTAGACTATGTCAGCATGATCACCTTGTGGTGGGCTTTTCCTATATATCCTCCCCTGCTTTGGTACCCTCCATGATGACAGAGCAGACCAGGTTAGCTTCAGCTGGGCTGTGTGTGGGTAGCACTGCAGGGTGCTTCCCTTGGGGAGCTAGACCACCTGCCTTGAGGTTCATTCTTGGCCCGCAGCTTCCTCACCAGGAAGGGTCTGATGTGAGAGGTACATTCTAGGTGCTGTAAGCCCCCAGCAGAGGAGCTTGGGGGTGCTTTCAGATCTCCCAGCTGGGATACATCATGCCAAGCTAAAGCCTGTAACCTCAGAGACTGCCTGTGCCTTTCTTCACCTGACAGCAGCACTTCTTTTGGTGTGCCTATCACACCATGCCATTTACAGTTGGAGGTTCCTGTGCACTTCAGTGCCAGCTCTAATTGCATGGTGTTGTATCACCTTTACTTTTTGACTGCTGCCTTCTTGCACTTCATCTGTTAGTGAAGTCCTTTACTATTCACAGAAGAGGATAGGAAAGACATCAAAGATAAAAGGAGGGGAGAGACAGTGAGTGAGAGAGGATGACTCAGACTTATAAAAGTTTTTGAAAAATTCTGCAAAAAGGATTCTATGGTAAAACTTTTCATAATTATGTGCTGTGATACTGAGAAAATCATGTTTCTCTCTTATCTTTAATGTAGTATAGGCACATTTTTCAAGATGAAGTACATAAAATTCATTTTCAGAAATGTCTCATCTTGACAACTGTAATCTGAAGCCAGTGAGAGCCAGGAGGGCTCTGAATATGTGTATGCAAGTCCCCTTAAAGAGAAGGGTATTTAATGAGAATGTTCAATTTCCCAGAAGAGTGTATAGCTGTTAATTTATTCAATAAAATAAAATGTTACTGTTATTCCGTTTATATTTTTTGTAAGATTAGCCATCTCTGAGAAAACTAATTTTTAACCCTAGCTGACATAAGAGGGAAAACCTTTAATAGTTAATTCCAGTAGTTGCTGAGATTGGGAAAGGTCTGTTCATTGTTGACAGAACACCATAATTGGATGCAGATACTTAAGCACCCCAAAAAATTATTACCAATAAAAGTTGGTACCTCCAGGGTTGAAGGGTAACTGGGCAAAAGGTTTGACAATATTACATTTGTAATTAGAGTATCTTATTGTAGATTACAAAAAACCAGCAAGGGACAGAAACACTACCTCCAAAAGCAAGAGTTGCTGAAGTTATTTATCCTTCTGAGGTGGCTCAGGTGGAATGTCATTTTAAATATTTTGTGGAATTCAGCTGCTGTCTTTGCATAGGAGTTTGCTCCTATATTTCAAAATACCAGCCTGGATTTGGGGCTTCCATAGGCATCTTTGTGGTGTCCCTGTGGTGTAGTATAGGGTATGCTAGTGGACACACAACCTGAGCTGTAATCCTCAGACACACCAGTATTTCTACACAGTGTTCTCACTACATTCAACTGGGACTTGGATAATAAACACATTTTTCTGTCCAGCCCTTAAATCCTTTTAAATATCATGCCCTCAGATACAGGGGTTAGAACTATAAAAATTAACGTGCAAACATTTTTCCAGTACAAGTTTATGCAGTACGTAGGGACATGTAGCAGGAGGAGGGTGAGGGAATACTAAGGCACAATTTCTTCCTTCTCTAAGTAGTGGCCATCCTCCTGTGCACAGAACAAAACAGACACTCTGTGGAGACAACAGCAGTATGTGATAAAATCATTGTTACTGGTAATACTTTGTCACGATAATTTAAAATTTTAGGTGGGAGTAGAACTAAACTTAATTAAATAATTTTGTGAACTGTGCTCTTCTTGATGATTTGATTTGGTTTACTTGTGCCTAAAAGATGTGTGCATACATAAATATTTGCACCAAACAGTCACTTTCTCCACTAAGACCAGCACATATTGAATAACTAGCTTTAAAATTTTCTATAGACATAATAGAACCACATAAACTACTATGTGGTACTTAATGTGATTCTATGTATATGACTTTAACATCTACCCTTCTTCCTTTTACTTGCCTCAGAAATTAAAAAAGAATTCCAATAGTCAGCTCTTCTGAGCTACATGGGAGTGTCTAGTGCATTCACTCAGCTTCAGAGCCTTTTGGTATTATTATGGAATAAATGAACAGTGTAAGTACATAAAGAATAGGAAAAAAAGAAAGTTAGTAAAAAAGTGTTAATTTCTGCAGAGTTTGAACCAGCAGGAGTCTCTCTTGTTCCGTTCATCATGAAAGCACATACTATGTTTCAAAAGGAAAGGTTTTCCAGCTGATAAAGAACAGTAAACTGTAATACATTTCTTACTGCAGAAGTAATTACAACTGTTGTAATACTGCTTACACGTATATGTTTTCCTATTCAGCACAAAAACTCAGAACTGCAACATAATGAATGTGTTTTTGTTTTTCCTTTTTAATCTCAGCATATTAGAGAAGTCATCTCGATGCAGGATGCATTAGTCATAATCATACCTCCTGTTACAAGGAGAGTGTATGGAATAACTGAAGCACCAACAAATCTTTAGCTCTTTGTTTGATCAAAGGTGCATAATGTATGTAAGAGAAGATTTAGGATAATATTCTGATAATAAGAAACTGATATTATAAAACTTCCAAAACGTTTTATCTATGTAAGTAATGACTTTGGCTGTCTACAGTTTATCTGAAAAGGAAGAATATAATAAAAGGCACATGTAATGAAAATGGCTTTCCTTCTTTAAAAAAAAAAACCTAGGGCAAAAGAAAATATTGTGCTTAGTACAGTAAATTCACGAATACAAGCTGCACTGAGTATAAGCCGCATGGCCGGGTGTTGGCAAGCATTTTGGTTTTTGTCCATAAATAAGCCGCACCCAAGTATAAGCCGCTCTGTGTTCGCAGCGAGGACCCGCGTGCAACAAAGTTGCCAATTAGTAACAGAACGGCGGCAGGGCGGGGTTTACTGGCTCAGCTCGGGCCATGAGGGCTCGGGGCTGCCGACAGGGCTGGGTGGCCCAGCTCGGCACTGCCGCTTGGCGGGGATGCTCGGGGCTGGCCGCCGCCACCACTGGGCTCAGTCACCCCGGCCCGGCGCTGCCCCACGGCGGCAGGGGGGGCACAGAGCCCGCCGGCACCTGTGGCGGCCATGGGAGCCGGGGATGGAGCCTGCCTGCTCCTGCGGCGGCGGCACGCGGGGACGGGAGCCCCCTGAGCCGCGGGGCCAAGCGGAGAGAGCTGCTCGCCTTCCCCCGAGCCGCGGGGCCAGCAGAAAAGAGCTGTCCCTGCCTCCTCTGAGCCGCAGGGCCAAGCAGCAGGGAGCTGCCCCGCCTTCCCCACCCCCTGTGCTACCTGCACAGAGCAGCTCCACCTGCCGCACAACAGAGTATCAATTTGTAACAACCGCGTAAATGCAGGGTTTTACTGGCAGGAGCTCGACTTTGCAGTTTTCACTGACTTGGTTTGCACTCCCAGGGTTGAAAATGTCAGAAAATTATTCACATATTGGCCGCACCTGAATATTAGCCATTTTCACGGTATGAGAGCAAAATTTTGGTCGAAACAGTGTGGCTTGTATTCGTGAAATTACCGTAACTGAAGTGTAGTATGTGTAAATTTTTACCAAAATCATGCATAGGTGAAAAAGAAATTGAAAAACTGATGCTAAGATTCTTTTTAAAAGGTGTTTTTTAGCTGCCTGTGAGCTTGGATACTTTTTCAGAAGGCTTATTAACTTACATTAACTTTTCTGAACATTTGCAAGCGTGAAAGTGAATTCTTAGGCAGTTATTTACAAGGACAAGTTACTGTGGTATTTTCTAAGATTGTATTTTTGTTTCCCAAGAAGTCCTGTGGGAAATCCAGCTTTTTGGAGGAAAAAGTGTATAATGTAAATTAAAAATTTAATCAGTATTCAGAAAGCATATCAAGCATATTTAAGGCAAAACACGTAGCATTATGACAATGAGATTGTTTTCCCAAATGTATATACCCAGTAATGATTCTCCAAACAGAACATAATTCTGCAGTTGAGTAATAACAGAAGGGAGAGCCCTGACATTTAAAAAAAATAACTTTTTGAAGGAAGTGAGGGACAGGAGATTGATAGGAACAAGGAACTAGGAGTACGATAGTAGGAGATGGCATTATAGCTACAGCCATGGCAATGCTGCATAGTAAGAGGTTGTTGAGGGAGGCAATGGGGCCATCTCTGAGTAGACAGAAGTGGCATATGTTCACCATGCTTTAAAGACCAACTTTCCAGAAGCCTCTAGTCTGTATGAATCATGCATCTGTTACTCAGAAGCCTTTATTTAAAATAATAAATTAGTGTTTGAAACACATAAAAGACAGATTGCAAGAAAGCCAGAGAGGGAGTTTTTACAAGGACATGTAGTGGTAGTAGAAGAGTTGACGGCTTTAAACGGAAAGAGGGTAATCTCTAGATTAAATATTAAAAAGAAATTCTTTACTGTGAGGCTGGTGAGGCACTGGAACAGGCACAGGAAGTGTTCAGGTCCAGATTGGATGGGTCTTTCAGCAACCTTTTGATGCAGCAGGGGAGTTGGAACTAGATGATCTTTAAGATGGTGCCTCTCAAGCCATTGTGTGATTCTATGATTTTCCTTCTGCAAAAATTGAGTATTTCAGGTGACTCATCTGGGTATTCTAAATGTCAGGGGTACTGTTACCTTGTTGTTCCTTCCCACATCTACCATGTCTGAATCACAGCCAGCACCCAGCCTTTTTCTCACAGGTGTCTTTCCCCCAACATGACACAGTTGTACAAGAAACCACAGCCAAAAAAATCCTCTCAACTGTGTCAGAAAAAAATCCAAAGCAGTGTCCAGTGCACAAACAGAATGATCCAAAGTATGTGGACAGACCTGACTAACATACTTCACTGAAGTCCTGTTATGCCAGCCTTGATTTCTTGAATAGTTAACACCACAAAAGAGAAGAATTATAACACCCAGAAAATGTCATGCATTAAAGAAAGAGCAACTGTTCATTTAATGTTGTAATGAGAAGGAAAGTCAAGAGCAGTCAAGTCAATTCCCATTTCCTGAATGTTCACCTCCACTTTGAATACCACCTCAATATTTTCAGGGTTAAAACTTTTTTTGTGTGTGTGTGTGGACAGGAACATTGCACATGACTACATTATAAAATCTACTATTCACCTAAATGCTTAAATGAGCCAGAGAAATACCTCATAGAAAAATTCTCTGCTTAATTTTATTCAGCCACTCACATTTCGCATGAGCTGCGAGGACAACAGATAAGACCAGAAGCAACTTCCCAGATGCATTTCTTTGAAATGTTTGATATATAATTCCAAAGGAGACTCTGTTTTTCATTAACCTTTCTGTCTATGAGCATGTCTCATTCAGTAGAGACTAAAGCTCCTTGTGTTGAAATTACTTCTTTTGTAAGGGAAGAAGAATTTCAGGGAGTAGCAGAAGATTTTTTTATCTCTTGTAAAACATAGGTTTAATTTTGGTTTGGTTTTAAAACAGCTATGAAGGTGCTGTATCGCAAAAATACTAGACACACATCCAAATATTTGGAGTTTATGCAAGTTTTTAAGTGCCCACCGAGTATTAACTTGAAGGTTCCAGAACAACAATATGTCTTGTGTATGGTACGTCTTACAGGCTGCTTTAGAGTACACTCTTGTAGACTCGTACTGAAGAGAGCTATCATGGTCTCTGACAGTCTAGCTTAATAAACTCATAAGCATACACATGCTTTAAAGTACCATATCAGCTCTAAAATGGACAAAAGGTGGTATAAATTTAATTTGATCTCAGTGGTAGCAAGCATTGTAGATCTAACATGAGGCACAATTTTTTCTGCCTTCATGCAGTTTGCAGGGTACACAAGAACTGAAATGCCTGTCTTATTTGCTTTTGCCCTTTGGGTAATCACTATCATTTTAGTAAGCTTCTGACTGTACTCCAGGATATTGGTAATGAAAGCCAATATCAGATGCATACAGTATAAGACAACCTTAATGCAGTGCTGCCACCACACATCATTACTATCAATTTGACCTTGTCAGCACACTGTGCAATATGTTCTTTGCTTTAGGTTTTATTACTGCTATTCTTACTGTCTGCAGGAGTTACATGATCTAATTGATCTCTACAGCACCTCACCCACACAACGAGAATAAGTGTTCCGTCTTCAGGCATATTATTGTAGCGATTTCTTGCATTTATCCACAGCCCATAAGTGAGCAGACCTGTTATGTGCATTATTATGCACTGCAATGTATTTTGCCTTTTAGATAAGATTTTGCACTGCCTGTCATTCACTCTCCTTTAACATGAGTAAAGAGCTTATTAGGAATGCATACTTCATCCTCTGAGATTAGCTGCTGTCAACACATTTATGCCACCATTTATTCTAAAAGTGTTGCAGGGAAAATGCCATTCAACAAACATATAGTTTTTGCATGCTTATCTTCAGTATATTAAAATTTTATTCAGGTCACTAAGTCAAATCGAAGAGCTCCTGAGACCAGAAATACTTAATGTTTTTCAGTTTCAATAAGCAGTGTAATGAAGAACTAAATGCATTCAAGAAGGAAGAATTCTAGAATTGCAATAAATAGATTATCAAAATTATTTCATATTATGAAATAACAAGGAAGAACTAAACTACAGAAGTGTTACAGCAGTTGGAAAAGTTTTCCAGGGTCAGAGAAGGAAGACATTTTGCTGGAAAGAAAAACTAGGATTTGTTAATCACGTCTATAAATGGTAAAAATGGAGAAAGCTGATGAAGAGGAGACACTGGGACAGAAAAAGGGCAGAGAGAGATTTAAAAATGAAAACAATACATAATGAAGAGGCATAGGAAGAATTAGGACAAGGAATAGAGAAAGCTGTGATTGCTTTGGAATAAAAAGTCAATTCCAACTGATTTATTTTAATCTTGTAAAAGCTGGGAATTTTATCTGATATGATCATCTTGGTTCCCTTGATAGTCTGCAGAGAAGGTTATTCCAAAGGCTGACTCCTGTCCTCCCTCAGAGATATATATATTGCTAAGCAGCCTGAATTATAGATGCTTTGCTCTTTCTCTCTTTCAGCAATGACTCTGATGGGAGTTTAAACTGACTATCAACATTTTACATGGCTTTACTTAGGAGGGATGCATTTCCCTAACAGTATCAAGATGGTTTTACACCTGCAAAAGCACAACCTAGCAGGCAGAAGCAGCTGGGCTGATGCAACAAAATATGACAAAAACAAGGCTAAACAAGGTTAAATCTAGCTTGAAGCTGGCAAAAACCAGTGGAAGAATGATTCCTTAGTGTCGTTATCAGAAGAGTTGATAAAAAACCCCAAAACAAATGGCCCTCCAACAAAACAGTCTTCAGTAGATTTATTACAGAATTATGGGTAAATGTAAATTTTGATGATCTTTAAACAGCCTTATACTGCACAGAGGAAGACATGAATATGTTTATTTAATCTTATTTTCTTCCAGAGGAAACATGATATTTTCTCATTAAACAGCTTCCTCTGTTTGAGATCATGTGCTTTACATCCAGATCTTCAGTGAAATAATTTGGTAGATTTCCCCTCACTTTTAGAGGCAGTAAGTTGGTGGTGACAGTACATGGAAAGGACAATAGGAATGCTGGAACCCTAACATAGCTTAGCACAGGAAGAAGCCTAGATATAAGTATTTCAGAAGTCAATTTTTTTCTAAAGTATATATTTTTTTAAATATATATGAGTTTAGATTAAATCAGCATTATTTGCGCAGGCATTAAAATTACTAGCAACTTGATCTTTTATAGGCTTAAGCTGAAATATCTCACAAACATAACATTACATATCAGATCATTCCAGTAATAGAAATCTTGTGACAGAGAACAGACAAAAACATCAAAAAATGAAATCCATAAAGGAAACAAAGAAAAGAATAAAACTAAAAGCAGTAAAGCATTTTGCACATAGTTTCAGAAAGCTTCCATTTTAACTATTTTTTCAAGTGCATCTACAGTTTTAATAGTTACCTTATGCCTGTCACTGTAATATACAATAATTTTTATATTTATTTTTTAGAAAACCATGGAAACAAAATTTACCCCTATTTTTATTTAATAAAATTTTGCACTTAAGGATTTATTTAATGCCACAGTATTATTTATTAATTTATAGATTATCATTGTAATAATTCTATTGTAGTACTAATATAAAAAGCAGATCCAAAATGCAATTTAGGAGGGACAAAATTAATTCGGTTGTAAATCTACTCTGTATGATCTGTGCTATATTTATGTTATTGATACCTTTCTAATGTCATTTCATTAATAGTATTGAAAAACTGCATAATGAAACACACATCTGTGTCTCTAGCACAATAAAACCTGTCTCTACTTGAAAATAAATGTATTCTACAGTGGAAATTCACAATCTTTCAGGGCAGAGTTACAATGTTTGACTAAATGACTGATATGTGTACAAATCATCTCAGCTCAAAGCAGACCAAATTAAGCAAATTTAGGCAGTTCCAATTACTTCCAAGCTAAAATAAACTAAAAATGAAACAAAACAAAACAAAACAAACCCCTGAAACCAAACAAACAAATGAAACAACAAAAAGGAATCTAATGGAAAGTTGAAAAAAGAGATTATTTGTGAATATTTGTTTCAACTCCACATTTTTTTCTCTTCAAACACTTTCACACCCCATTGTTGCTAAGAATATTATTCCTATAAATAAAGTATATTTGGAGGGATGATTTGCCTTTTTAAATATGTGTTAACATGGTTTGTTATTATATTTCTAGGTGCAGTAGCTTACATTTATAGACAAAAGTTATTAAAACAAAAGCACAGACATCTGTTAAATGTCTGTGTCCGCATTAGTGTGCTCGCTAAGAGCAGTAATGGGGTTTGAAAGTGAATCCTCTGGCTATCCCTGAGCATTGATTCAGTTTAAGAGGGATATTCATTAACAACTATTTGATTATTTTTGATGTTCACTACAACAGGATCTCTGGTCTCAAATCGGCCTCAGATGCACTTACTGTGCTGGGGCAGATTTAAGTGTTTAAGTGTCCTTTTGGACATCTTCTTTGCAGGAGGATGGTGGGGACATTTATCCAGTGAAACTGAGTAAAACTAACCTGGAGGAAGTAAAAGCCTTATTGTATATAGAATATTTCATATATTGTCAATGTAGGCACTTTACCATTGGTATTTTGATATAGCAAACCTGTCCTAGGGTACAAAATTTCTTTCTGTTGTGGACGTAGCATTTTTCATGCACATTTGATCATTTAATTTCCACCTAAAAGAGACCAAGCAAATAGAAATGGAAACACTTAAATGTAATTGGTCATCAGACACCAAAAACATGGATGATTTGTGAACAATTCCAAAGAATTGTTTACCTATACCATGTATTTCAACCCACACTAGAATAGTTTTGAAAATAATTCTTCAACATGTACGGACAAATCAGAATAATTATGCAGTCCTTCATTAAATGAGAAAAAAAAAAAAAGGCAAGTGCTTGATTTAGTTGCAATGGGTAATTTGGGCAAAACTTGGTTATGTAAAAAAATTCTACTGATAACATAGGACGAAATACTGTGTTCTTTTCCCGTTAAATTGCAAAGGAAAGAGTTTAGCTGATGTCACCACTTTGCACCTAGTTGCTGTGGATAGACAACATATGGAAGTCGGCTTTCTGATTAGGATTTACGGATTTTGTGGGACAAAAGAACTTAAAGAAAAATTGTCAATAGAATTCTGTTCCACCATGGTTAATGTGTGCTTCGAGTTCTTCTGAGTTCCATTTAAATATCTTTGTCTTTGCAAACAGCCACATCTCTTTCATTCAGCACTTACCTTTCCTTAGCCAGGACTTTTCAATGCAGACATTAATCTCCTTGGCTTTCAATGCTGAAATGTCCCTAATGTTATAATCAGCTTTTCATTTAGGAGGAACAGGAGGCAGTTCCCAATAGCATAGACAAAGATGATTAATTTTAGCAATCCACCAAGATTTGAGGATTTGTGGCAAGAAAAAAAGGCACAAAAAGACCTCAGCGCATCTGAACTGTACACATCTGTTCAGTATGTGTGTTCCTCAAAATTCACACTATGGTCTAGACAAAATCCTAGCAATAATCTTTGCAAAGAGGAAGTGGGTATAAATAGTGGTTGCTAAACATGGAAGGCCAGAAGTTGGAGGTTTCTAACAACCCTATTTAGAGAAATACTGGCTGGAAATCAATACCAGAAAAACTTTATGCAGCTTGGACAGCTATATTGCAGAGGGTGTTCTTTTGTTTTGAGAAGCCTGTATGTTCCACAGCAGGCACAGAGACAGTGTTTTACCACTACTTGGAAACAAAATAGAGGACTGTGACATCTAGGAATTATAAATATGTTGACCATCATACAATTAATTCTAACTTGATTATAAGCACACTGAAACAATGTAAGCAAGAGCAGTATGTAATCATTTTTTAGCATTGTCAGGGCATAACACCATGAGCCAGACAATTCAGCAATGTACATAAGTATGAGAATAATGTGACCACCAAATGGGAGAAGTTGCATATAAAAGGCATTAAAGTAAGACAAAGTTGCAGAGAACAATAGAATCACAAGGGTCTGCAAACCCACAGGACTTCCAACCAAGTATACCATGATAACTAGAAAGATATCCTTCACCCCCAAGGCAGCATCAGGTGGAGATTTCCATGCTAAGGGTGGGAGAGAGAACTGTAGCCACAAATAGCATGAAGACAGCATGAACAAGTGAGGAAAACTGCGGAAGAAACAAGATAAAACAATGCACATCTGACTTATCCTGTCAACAGCTCTCAAGGCTGATCACTTTGTTCTCACCAAGGACAACAGAAGCCGTAGCCAGCAGAGGCATCAGTGATGTGGAGTTGCACACACAGGTAATTTAGAATTTAGGTGTTGAAGACATGTTTTACACTTTGTGTTGGGGACAATGTAATAAACTTTAAAACAAAGTTGATTGTTCATGTGCAATAACTAAGCACTGTCATGAAGTGTGCTGTTAATGAACAAATTTAGTAGATACAGCTTTTGAAGTGTAAAGACAATCTGGCTTGTCTGTTTTTTGAGCACTCTTGTCAGAGTAATCAGGTTTCTTTCTTTGTTTTTCACTATGTGTGTATATATATACACATATTTTCAGTTGAAAGTAATATATTGCTCTTGTTTTCTCAATTTTATACTCAGATGTAAAGAGACAGACATTTTTCCTAACTGAAGAGCAAAACTGGATCTGGATCTTTAAATATTTTTAATTTACAGGCAGGTGTTGGCTTACATTATAATATCTAAAATCTTTACCTCTGCTATTTCTTTACTTACATTTCCACCTGTGGACACTATTTAAATTAGTCATCTCTGGCAAATTGCCTAAATAAAGAGTTTAGCTCTTAAGTTTGCTGATTTTTCAGCTTTCTTATACCAGAAGTCATGAAGTCAGTGAAACTACTCAAGCAAGCAATAATGTATTCTTGCTGTCTTATAGTTTAAATAGACATGGATGAAAGTTTTCTCTATTCTGACTCTAAAATAAACAAATATATAAGTCAAGGACTTGT
Source organism: Catharus ustulatus (assembly GCF_009819885.2). Classification (NCBI taxonomy): domain Eukaryota; kingdom Metazoa; phylum Chordata; class Aves; order Passeriformes; family Turdidae; genus Catharus; species Catharus ustulatus. The sequence goes on along the minus strand of NC_046222.1, from coordinate 80,277,224 downwards.
TGAAGTTATTTATGACATATAAATTAAAACACCTTAGATATTCATGTTCTTTGCACTCTCTTGGTTGAATAATGTGTTTTAATATTACAAGTCAGACAGTGACTCAGAAGATATCACTTTTATATCAAAGTATTAGTCTTAGTTTGTTGTTTAGAGCTGATTCTGGGTTTTTCATTCCTAATTTACTACCGATACACTCAGCATTTCTATAAAGTCTCACTATATATTTCTTCCCTTTAAAAAACAAAAATGAACTAGTTCTTATACACAAAAGAAGTATTATCCTCTTCAAGCAACACACTGAACACAATGATAGACACTATGTAAGTCTGAATCCTTATGGCGTAAAAAAGAAATCTCATGTAATAAAAAGCCAGTTAGTTATATATAGTAATGAAAAATCTTGATCAAGATACACAAATCTTTATTCACTATCTAGTAATTTTGTTCATGTTGTACTCTGCAGCTAACTATTTATATGGTAGCCATTAACAGCCTTAAATTTTGGATTCTTTTTTTGGTCCCTTGTTTTTTCTCATCCGCCTTGTTGTATCCCATAACTCAACGATTTGTTACTTCTGTTATATACCTTCCACTTGACCTTGTTTTTCTTGACAGAGCTCTGAAATACAAAGCCAGAAAGAAAGCTGCTTTAAAGACATATCCTTTTTTTTTTTTTTTTTTTTGAGGAGGAGGAGGAGGCCATTCTGCCATTCTGACTCTGTTGGGTTTCTGCTTCAGAAATTTCAGGGAAAACAGGAAAAGATAGGAAGAAAAATAAAGTTTACAGAATCATACCATACCGTCCTATTGCAAAGGATAGTAGAGAGGTCTGAGAGCAGATCAAGAACAAATTATTAAGGCTATCTAATATATATTAATAAAGATCTACGGTTAGACTGATATCAATCACCTAAATTCTTGAGTTTAGCATTCTGATTCCTTGGTACAAGGATTTTAAGGGTAATTATAATTAAAATTACAATTACCAAATACATGAGTGTACAGAAAGTGTTTTCAGACAAAAATCAAAAACTGTATCTTCACTAATCATCTATCGCTCAGATTATGCTCTTATCAAGTTATATGTATTATTATTTTATTTATTTCATGCTTCTAAAGAACATATTAAAATGACAATTAGAACCAAAGAAAACCCAATACCATTCAGAAAGAACTTTTCTAATCACAGATTAAATAATTCACTGAAAACAAAAAGAGAAATATACCAAACTTTCAAAATTTTTTTCCCCTTCTGAACAGGTTTTTAAAAATCAAACTGTCTATGAAGATATTCTGACCATTTTAAACAGTTTTAGTCTAGAAAGTTGCATATGGAAGCCTTAGAAGCACATAATATGTATCAACTGCAGCTATAAATAACTTACCTGAAATTTAACTAAAGCTTAAAAAAATAAGCCAAAGAATTGAAATTCACAGGCATAAAGCTCTAATAACATGACAAGTAATTCAGTTCCTTGAGGTACCCTGTCAGACATTTGCTTTTGAGCTAGAGATACCAGATTGTCTTCTTAACGTGGTGGAAAAGCATATATCTACAATGGGTTTATTTTGTTTTCATCCCAAAATAAATGTCCATGATGACACTTCTGCACAGAAACCTTTTTCTTCTCAGAAGATTAAATAGCAAACCTAGAGTGATTTGCACAGTTTAAAGTATTTCTCTAAGCTCCCTAGGTTTTATGTGCATAAAGTCAGATGAGAAGATTCATTTCATGTGTCTCTGATTTTCAAAGCCATTAAGTTGCAGTAGAAAACTTGAGGGAGTTTGATCAGCTGATTGATATATAAATATAAAGATAGTGAAATACTGCATAGAAAAATGTTACAATGAACATGACTTTGAAATGTAATCCTTTATTTCACTGCATTTCTCCCTCACAAATCAAAGCATTCTTACTGTATTTTCCTTTATTCCATAAACTGGTTACTTACAAGTAGAAAAGCATTTAAAGAGTAGAAGCTTGAATCAAGATAGCTTAAAGACCAAAAGCAATACTATCATCCCTGTAGAAGACTAAAAAAAAATGAAAACTATTTTCTAAAAACTAAACAAATGCATCCATAAGAGGATGATGATACATGTCTGGACCAGTAGAAAATTACTGCAGAAATTGAGGGTAACATGGGTACATCTTGCACATTCTTCTTTTTAAAGGAAGGAGAAGTTGGTAGCAGTGGGATAAAAAAAGAAAGTCTAGTGAAGTAATACCACGGAATAAAGCAGAATTACCAAGGGACCACAATTGCCAACTGCCTGCTGTCTCATCTTCTAAGAGGCAATAAAGAATTCTCTAAACAGTTTAACACCCCATATCTCTGGTATTATTCCATTTAGCTGGAAAATAATATCTTAGAATGCATTATATAATGTAACCCAGAAAGAAAAGTCACACCAATATTACTATGTGATATGAAAGGGAGTTCTACTATATTTCTTTTAAAGTATGGATGCTGCTTAAAAGCTTGCATAAAAGCTTATTTTTTAAAATAAAGTATGAATTTTAAAGGCCTAGTGTTTGGTTACCTGATTAGAATATATTGCAGATTCAAAATCCTAAGCATATACTCGTTTTCCATTATTGATTTACTTACTTTTTCAATTTTCAAAGATATAGTGATATGAAAGTGTTATTATGCTTAAAATTTAAGTATGTTTTAATTGTATTTTTTACCAAATAGAAATATTTTTTCCTGTATTTTAGTGGAGAGTAGAACTTATATAAGGATAAGAATTTGGCTTATTTATGTTAAATAGTCTCAGACTCACATATGTCACACCATATATTTCTTTATTTTGAGCAGAAGAGTCCATTTTGGGATGAACCCTGAAGAGAAAAACAATAATAATGACTGGTCCTGATAATAGGAGTCCCAAGTCACTTTCTCTACTCAAAACCAATACTTACTTGAAGAAAAGCTATATGCCCTTGCTTGATATAGAGTTTGAATTTAGGTGTTGGATTCTGACTCAGAAATTGTTCAGAAAATTGTTTTTTGGATGTTCATCTTTTACTTTCCTCTTCCTCTACCCCTCCTTTACCTCCCACCCCACCCACCCCTTCCCACGATGACAGGTTTTGTGAGAATTTTAAAGTACTTTGATTTTGACTATGTTGAAATTATTTTAAGTTGAATCAATTTAGAGAGTGAATTCAATATAATGCAGATACTAAATCTTTTTCCTACTGCCAATGAAAGGCTTAATATCCCCTCTATGAGGTGAAAAATCCTGCAATCTAATGAAAAAGAAGCAATGGCAATGAGTGATGCATAGTAGAGATACTAAGCATGCAATTGATTTCATAGATGCTTAATCCCCTGGCTCCAGCTCCATAAAAAGCAAATGGTTATATGTGTATTCTCTGCATTTCAGTGGCAATCAACCCAAAATGCTTCATGTTTCTCGCAAGAGAAAAATCTTTTCAACTATTATATAGAGAGATTTTGCACAGCATAAAAATGTATTATTGTCTCAAGCTGAGCATGGCAAGAACAAATCTACTAAGCAGTTTGAAACAGATAATGAATAATAATGCTCAAGTCTGTGGGAATCCAAATCTGAAGAGTTCTATGAAGGGATATTTGGACATGCTGTTCCTCCTTGGAGAAGAAAATGCAGTGTGTGGATTGTTAATTCACATTTTAAAAGCTATTGATTTAGCATAATGGACCACAGAATATTTCTTGAGCAATTTTAAGGCAGAGCAGGGATAGTAAAGTCACAGTAATAGCTTGATAAAGGGATCTTGTGTTTGCTTAAATAAATCAGAATCTGCAATGCACTTTATCATACTATTATGCAGAGGTCACAACATGTTTTTAGATTGTGGAAAAGAGAAAATACTGTACCTGAAAAAAAATATTTGCAAAAGAATAAAGGCTGGGAAACAAAAGAGAGACTGTGATTTCCTCTGAGTTAAAATAAGACTTTCTTATTGCAGTCACCTTAAGGGCCAGAGTTATCTAGTGCTCCATATATCACAATTGTGAAAGTAACATTAGCATTCAGTGCCTCTTGGAGAAGAAATATATCCATATACATATTTAAACATAGATGATCTATTTGCAGCATGTGATTGATTGTGAAATTCAATTGTGACAATAAAAAGGATTTTAGTACATATTAATGGATAAGTATAAGGAGCAAGACCTCCAAAAGCAGACAGATAAAGCTCCTAGTTGCCATTGTAGGTGAAAAATCAAAAATGCTGAATTTCAAAATTCATTCAACTATTAATTGATATTTAAGGCAATGGTGAGTTTCTCAAGTCTCTATCTAGTGGACAGTCTAAGTCTTGTCTATGGGAACCAATGGAGGAGTTGATTTTAAACCAAACACATTTGTAACACATGATATGTATAAATATACAAAACATATTATACAAAATTGAAGGGGGTGCTAATTTTACACCTTGTAGGCTGTATCTAAGCATTAACTTGGCACATGGATAATGCAGATTTTTTTGTTTATTCAGTAAGTAAAGGTTATAAGAAGATATTAAGTTTTAATTTAGTTTTTCCTGGTTATCGTTAAGAATATCTCTTTCACATTTTATTCATAGTCTTTAAATGTTTGATTTTTCTAATTGGTAAAGCACCAATCACATCTTTTTGTGTCTGTTGTTTTCTATTATTATATGAAGTAACTTTGTTTGCCAATTTTTCTTATTAATTGCTCCTGGGAATCTTAATCCACATATGTTCAAACTACCACTGTCACCTCCCCTCCCCGCTAAACAAACAAACAAAAAGTTAAAAATACTATTTATAAAGCCATAAAAAAAAAATATACATATATATATATATATATTTGCTTTAAGGGAAGACTCAGAAGTGTGATGTATCTTGAAGACAAAATTACATTTTTCAGCCTTGACCTCCCTGACAAGATTTTGTATTTCGATTGACTCTCAGGTTTTAAACTAATTTACATTGGCAGCAATTATTTTAATATCATCGGAGACCCCTACTATTGCCACTTGAGGATTTAATTAAGCAGCCTTGAGCACTACATTATAAAATGAGTAATAGAGTCATGTCACTAATGTTCAAACTGTGTTTAAACTTCTCAGTGTGGCTGTTTATAACAATCTCCATCTCATTGTTCTCATTAGTTGCAAGCAAAGCTGTGACACATATCGACCAAAGAGATAGGGGGTTTGGTTGTTTTATGCTCTTAAATCATTCAAGGACTCAAATATATTTCAAAAAAGGTAAAATGTGAAATTCCCCCCTATTGTGTATTTAGAATTCTGTACTCTTTTCAGAATAGTAGGAATTTTGTTTGGGAAAAGTTATGAGACAATTGAAACGACTCACCTAAAAGTAAAGCTAATATATATTAACTTTAAAGATGGAATAACATTGTGGAGAAAATAATAAGCTTCTCTTTGACAGAGAAAAAATATTTTAAATGTTTCCCAAGACAGCCCTCAGTTTGAAACCTGCAGTGTTTTGTGATCCCTTATCCTGCTGTTACCCAGTGATCCTTCTCTGAAGGTTTGGTTCACTCACTGTATTTGGAAAATATGGTGCTTTTCTCAACCATGAGTGATAATGTCAATGCCAAGGCCCTAAATATTTCTTTAAAATATGCCATATTTCTGAAAATATTTTTTATTTGGGGGCAGCAGCTGCCTTGCATTGCCTTATTCTCAGTCACCAAAGGAAATTAGAATGCTGAGGATTATTTTAACAGTGTTTTTTTTCTAGTATATTATAGCCTAGTACATTATAGTGGACTTCAGTAAAAGCCATGTCTTAATTCTCTGTGATGTACTACCAAGATTCCCTAAAGGAGAATCCTTCCCATTGCAGAGAGAATCACAGCAACATTATTCAAGGCCTCCTCCCTGCTGCGTGAATACTCTTGAAGCTGATTGTGGTTTTTTTCTCTGATGTTGAATAAACATTGACACGAATCAGTGCTCTGGTACTAGAAGCTGTACCTTTGCTTAAATGGTGAGGTCCATTTACAGTCTGAGCAAAAATACCACTGTTGGAAAACCTCAAAAAGTCAGAGCATTCAACTCAAGCACATTCTTGTGGCTGTGGATACTCTTAACTGTGGGGAAGCACAGGTCAGGTTTGTGCCGGACAGCAGGCAGCCAGCAGACAGATAAGGTTCAGGAAAGGCTGGAAATTTTCTCCTGTATGGGTCTGGGTGAGGTCACCTTGGGTTAGGAGAAAGGGCCTTAGGCACAAAATCTGAACCCTGACATTTCACTGAATAAAACTTGTTCTGTTTTATTTACAGGGTTTGTATTCCCTACAGCTGACAAAATAGAAATATTCCCTTCCCTGACTCAATCACAAGCCCCTCATATTTTATTTAGTGAACAGACTATTCAATCAATACAAAGATGTTTAGAACATATTATTATAGTAGCAGACATATAACCATTTGTCTGATTGCAAATAGCTTCTATGTTTATTGTGCATGTCCAGTAAGAACAAGACCTTTGCAATTCTTTCTTAAATGGATCCATCCTTTGATTACATTCCAGACATAGCTTTTAATTTTTTAAAAATAATTATTCCCCAAGTAGTCTACTGGTATGTGGTGCACAAATTTTAAGACTTGCAATCTCAGTGGTATTAAATCCCACTGAGATAAACACAGCAGCCTGCTTTAGTCAAGAAAAAAATGTAGACAGACTTTTTCTTTTCTTTTTTTTTTCCCAACATAAGTTATAACTCTACCTGACTGACAATTCCAGTTAGAAAAGAGTTATTATAAGAATTTCATTCTGTGTGTGAAAGGTCAGAATCAGAGGTTAAGTGTTCTACAGGCAGGCTCTAGGCTTGTTGTTACAGAAGCCCAGAGGAGTAAAACCATTTTCAAGTAAAGCAATAATGGGTAGAGATAAGCAAAACAGAAAAGCTCTGGAGGAAAAAAAAAAAAAAAAAAAAAAAATTTCTGTGTTCTAAGAGGAAAAACAGAAAATAAAAATTAAAAAAAAAAAAGTAAAAAAATCTTTACTGCAGGAGATCTAAATAGAAGAGTCTGTTTCAAATAATATGAGCAACACATATTAAAATAATCCAACAAAACTACTAACTCTCTCTGCAGTCTATTATCAGAAGATATACAATTATTCTCAAACTAAACTATCAAAAATGGTACATAAAAATTAAAAAAAAATAGTAAGACATAGAAAAGCACAGTGAAATTATATATACAACTTAACTTTCGCCCCAGGATGATTTTGTGCATTAACCATATGATTATATTTTTCATTTGTGTCCTTGAATGAACCTGAGAAATGACTTTACTTGTCAGAACACTACTTATTACTCACTCCCCCTTTGCATGGGTGATAGTGAGTAAAATACAGACTGAAATAATAAAATTTGGAATCTTGTGCAGAGATTTCTGTCAACTGTTGTCATATATTTTTAATTGTAGATGAAAAATTATAATTATTTTTCTTTCACATGATCATTTGGTCTCTTTACATATGTATATATAAATTGATTCCAATGCTTGCTGTTTCACATTCACATGTTTCTCACTACTAGTGAATTATATGAAGAGACAAGGCTGGTGTATATTGCTGCTGTGGGAACTTGAGGTAGTTTTAGGTTGTGACAGGACCTGTCAAAGGATACCTTTCATAAAAGTTGGGAACCTGCACACTTTAAAAATAACTTCTTGGCTCATAATGAAAGAGAGAAAAGCCAAAAGAGTAACAAGAAGTTTTCTACATATCAGCAAGTTTGATCACTACTGTAGTTACAGTCTATCTGCTACCCTAAGGATGACAGCAGCACTTGTCAGACCTAAATTACTGAGAGTGTTAACAGTGTTCAGGCAGCAGCCAGCCAAAGAACAAGAGCCCACTGCTTATTCCAGCATTTACCATTTCATGCGTCTTGAGACAAGGTCACTTTATTCTGCATTATGGCACTATGAGATGTGAAAAGGAATTATAATGGATACTCTGAGTATTATTCTCTGCAGGTATGTAGGAGCAAAAAGTAGGCTATAAACAACATAGTTTATTTCTGTTCTGAATATAAGAACAATTTCACTTCAGCATTACTGAATGTAATCCATTCTTGACAGCTTAACCTGTGCAATATTTAACACTAGTCTTGTAAATTGAAGATAATGTAAAAAGTTTTTGCTGAAATATTAAAAAAAATCAGACTATTCATAATTGCCAAACAAATTCAGTTTCTGATAAAATGTCTCATTATTACAAGTAATGTCTAATGGCCACAAATTAATACCCTCTTGAGGTTATACAGCTATATTTTTGACACAAGCATTTCTCCTGTATTAATTTCCTTTTTTGCCCCTTTTTTCAGAAAGTTTGAAATATTTCTGCTCTACCTACTTTGCTTACATAAACTGGATTTATATGTACATCTGTAGAAAGAAGCACTGTGTACATGATATTTTATTCTGAGTCCACATTTGAGCTGTTAAAATTCAGACCAGCTAGGATAAGCTGTTTCAATGCAGAACAAAGTACCTGGCTACGTTTTAAAAGGTAGAAAAACTAGTAAATTACTAGTTTCAGATGGACTGTATAAAGTGACCTCCCCATGTACTCAGTTTTCTCAAAATTTTGATTCATCCTGTGTGGTTTTCCTTCAAAATATGTCTCAAACCACAGTGAAGGTATTTCCCTACATAAGTAATTACATCTACTTGGAATTTCTTCTCTCTGTCCTGGTTTATATCTTCAAAGAACAAGAAATTGAAAAAATCTTCCACAAGTGTTCCAAATAGATAATTTTCTTTCTGAAAAGTTAAACTAGACTGTGATTCAGCCTTTAATACCCTCACTGGGACATAATGAATTTTCTTCCTTGGAAAACATCACCTAATCATGTTGTATGTTGCTTTTTGCATTTTCATTCCTAAACAATTAATTCAATGAAATATTTAAATGTCTTCTAATTCCAACCACCCAGTGACAGTGTTGAAAATTTAGAAAACATAGAAAATGTAAAACACTACATGGAATTTTATGTACCTGATCACACTGAAGTAGAATTCTGCCAGTATTTTGTTTCATTAATGGAAAATACTGGAAAAACTTTGTTTTCCCAGTTTGCCACTTTCATCTCTCTTGAGTTATATAACTTCATAACATACAAGGTTTCCAAAAAGAGAATCGTCTTCAAATTTCAAAGCAAACCCCTAACCCCACCAATGATTTTATCTATACACTCCTTACTTAAGTCAGTCTTCTGTGCTTCAGCCTGAACCTTGAAGATTTTGGCTACCTATTTATGCCAGTCTGGAGCATTATTCCCATGAACCTCTCTCCCTAACCGTGGAATACAACAATGCAACTATGAAGCAGAGTAAGATATCTAGAATTCTATTTATAGCTACTGAGAGAAATTTCCTGTTTTTACCGTGTGCATGCTTTTAGGTGACATTGGGACTTTCTTCTGAATAAAAGGATCATTCTGTTGCTGGCATTCTGCAGCAGGAACCTTTAATCATGTGTCTTGAGCAAGAACACAAAAATTTAAAAATCTCAAACACGTTGTAGTTTGTAAAATTATAAGGACATTACAGAATTCAGAGAAAAGTTGTGCTGTAAAATAAGTTGTTCCACTTTAAAAGTAAAAATTATAAGGGGTACCTCACTTTGATTTGGATGTACTATCAGAAATCCTATATTTATCTCTGAAACAGTTTCAAATAAATAGAATACAAGTAATTTCAGGAGAAAGAGAGGATAAAAGTGAATATGTATCTTTGAAACAGTTCATATATTGCACAGAAACGTAAACATCAAATCAGCTACAGATACAAAAAATGCGTGAAAACATTATGATTTTATTTTTAACTTGGTCTGTCAAGGCTCTGAGTAGTCTCCATGATCCTGAAACACTTTCAGAAAAGGCAACAAAATATAAATGTGCAAATTGTTTATTTCAGAAGGAAATCCTAAATAAACTTTAATGACAAAAGCAATAATATTGGATGTAAATGTAAATGTTTGGTTTTAAAAATGAATTTTTTTCTTCATATGAGGTAATATAAACTAGCCCACTTTATTAAATGGAGAGAGGAAGACAATTGAGAGAAAAGGAATCCCTTTCATTTTGCAAATGGAATTACAGAGGTCTCTCCATTTATTATAATTGGAGCTTGATGAATCAGTATACTTAGTAGCCTTAAATTATATGCTAAAATGGATTGAGGTGGATCACATCTTTTGTGGCTCTTATGAGGAAAATTTCTTTCTGCAGTTTCCATCAAGACACACACAACGAAACTTATTTGGTAAAATTATGGTGATGTGACAAAAGATGTGTATAAACAATAATATTTTCTCTCTTTTCTGTTTGTTATGTGATGTTTTTATTTGTCTTGTTTGTTTCATCATTTGTTTTGTTTGTTCATTTTAACTACTGTTTTAAATAAATATAATTATGGTCTTAAAAATTTTTACATAAACCAGAGAACTCTCAAAACGAAATGCATTTTACTGCATAGCCAGTCTATCGTCCCCTTATCGCTAGAAGAGACAAAACTTAGGAAATAACTTGTGAGGATTTTTTTTTTTTCCAAAGTTAATCATGCCTAAAACTTAGAGGTAAGCAAAAAGTCACAAGAGTAAATTACTTTGAAACATTCTGGAACCAGTAAAATGGGCAGTGAATCTTAGTCTGACCTTTTTCAATGATTTGTGTCATAAGAAACAGCACTGAAATATATATTGAGTTACACCTCAATGAATAAAAAATGCTTTCAAAGATTTCTGAAAAAAAAGTGTATTTTAACAATTAATTACATAAAATTAGTTATATAAACTTTCACAAAGAGAAAAATTTAGTTCAGAATGTTTTTATACCCAAGTTAATATGGTTTTCACTTCAGATGTTCTCATTTTAGGGTGAATTCACTGTAAGCAATGTTGTAATGAAACCTTCTGAGACAAGTACAAATAAGAGACTTGTAAAATGGTGACTAAAAACCCCCACATAAGAGTTTTTGCAAAATGTACTGCTGTGCCCATGTCAGAAAGGACTTTTACTTTCATTTTCTATCAATTTACAGACTTAATTATTAGTTAAAATAATTTAAAAGCTATCAAAATATAATCTAATTTTTGTTTTATTCCATACTTAGTACTATTATTCTGTGATAGTGCTAAGCAATCTAAAAATCTCATCACTCCTGACAGGAGACAAGATATTTTGGTGTTAGAGGTGTTCACATTTGTAGAACCTGGAGTAATGGGGTATTTTTAATCTAAAGTGGTGCTGTAAGGAGCACTAGACTGGAGTTTTATAATATAGCTGCAGTGGTTAGAGAATAAAGGTAGTAATGAAATATTAATATAGATCTATCTTAGAACAGGTTTAGAAGACCCATGTGACATCTGCTGAAAATCCAGGTCACCGGGCTGAACATCACCTGTGTGAAGCTGGGTATCCATTCCTGTGCATGATTGGAGTTATTTACATCCCTTTTCTCCATTGGTCAATTACTTAAGTAAATACTCATCAGTTTGGCTTCAAGTGTAAACAGAAAATGACAATATCACTTGTCAAAACCAAAAAACCTTTACAATAGATATTTAGATTTAAGATTTTTGCTTTCAACCATGTTGAGAAATCTTTTTTCTCAGAAAGAATAAAGTAGAAAAATTGAGGCAGAAAGTGGAAAGTATTATTAATGCTTTATATAACATATTCTGAATGTCTTGAGTTTGATAAGTAGAGCAAAGTCTGTACTTATCCATAATATAATGGAATCATACTGGTATTCCAGAATAATTGGTGTGTTGGGAGCTGCTGCAAAGCTACATTTATTCAGGGATAAAAAGAACTACCCTTCTTAGTGATAAGGAATATTAATTGCCTGGCAAGGTTTGAAGAGCAAAGAGGATAACAGAAGAGAACATAGAGGCAATAAATAATCCTTCTATGCAGCTTTCATCATAAAAACAAATCAAAAAACAGTTAGAGATGCTATTGAACATTATAAATACTGGGAAATAAGGGCTTACAGTTGCCACTTATTCCTTGATGAGTCAGTATCTTCAAAGTTACTCCAATATCATTACATATTTTTATGGTGAGGTGATTAAGTATGACTTCTGTCTTCATTTGATCATGTACTTGAACTTAGCAAGCTACCAAGCTGCACGTATAAACACATGAATTTCTGTGGGTAATCACTGTTGTAATGCTCAAACCAAGCCAGAATAATACAATAATCCTGTCTTTTCAGCTCGCATTACTACTTATACCTTGTACAGAAGTGGGCAAAATGACCACTGACAAGTTAGTACGTATTAGATGCTTTTACATACTGTATCATCTTGCTCAGCTACGAAATGGCTATATAGGTCTCCCAATTGAAGACATCAAGAATTAAAAAAACCCGTTTGCATATTTAATTTATGTAACTTCTCACATTTAACCTAATTTAATGTTAAATTGTGCATATAGTAAATTTGTTCTGGTTATTGTACTTGGACTGGAACCATTAATGAACCAGACACAAGTTCCACCTCTGAAAGACCCTAACATGCCCTTTGCAAGAAACCAGAAGCGTGTGAGAGGAAAGGAAGCAGTTTTAAAGTACAGAATGGGTCATTTTGATTTTTAGTTTACCAGCAACTATTATGCAGACTTACAATGCCACTCATCCACATAGTGCTCAAAGGCAGAGAAGTGCATCTGGTAAGTAATGAGACATCCTGTTCTGTGAAAAAGAAAGCAATTTTTTTAAGCAATACAACAAAGCCAAGGGAGAATGGGGGGGTGTTCATGAGTTTCTGTGAACAAGTGACATTACTCACCTCGCCAATATTAATTTTGTCCCTTGTTTCAGTATGGCATTTCAGTTAATTTCTTGATTCATCCAAGAGAGTTAGTAGAATACAAAGCATGAAACATCAGAGGGAAGCTGGGAAAAATAGTACAGAAATAATTCTCAGTCACCAGCTGTGGAGGTGAACTATAAATGATGCAAGGTAAGGGAGAAAAGCATGTTCCCATTTTTTCAGTGGCAATGTAGTCAACATTGAAACAACGTACCTGCTGTTTGTATTTTTCTTCTAATCAGCAAAAGGACCCTGTAGCAGCTGTGCAAAAATACCAGATGCTGCACATGTGCTTTTTCTTCCCTCTAATTAAATTTTTTGACTAGCCTCTGTTTTGCTTTGACTGTTCTCAGGAAATCTGAGACTCTTAGACCAGTCACCTGTGCACTCTTATCTAACTTCATTATCATATTCCACTCTATATTCTCCTCCTGAATCCATATTTCTCTGTTTTCTTCCCTTTTCCCACTGCTTTAATCCTAGAGCCGTGTTATTCCATTGTATCACATTGCATTGTATAATTCAATAAAGTCTACAGATGCTCCCACAACTGCAAGCATGGTTAGTTTCTGAAGTGAAATTCAAGACATTCCAGTCAAAAGCAGTTTATTTCAAATTAAATTTTTTTTGCAAAATATTTTTTAGCAAGTACTCTCAGTTATAAATATATCATTAAATGCCTCTTCCTTGATTTGTTAATCTTTAGATGCCATTTCAATGAGGCAATGAGGATGATTTGGTTTTGCTGGTTGTGGTTTTTTTTCCCTACTTATTTTAATATTAATGTAGGGGTTTCAGGACCTTCTTTTTTTAAATTATCTGATTTTTCATATATATTTAAAGCTCACAGTGATTATTAATGTATCTGAATGCCTTCATAATAAATTTGAAATACTGAAGAGTATTGATTAGATGCCATTTTTACATTTAACTGTAAGTGAACTCAATAACTAGCTAAATGCATTGCTTTTGAAGCTGTATGAAACCCTTTTTATTTTTAAAAATATTTTAAAAGCTTCTTTTTTCCTAGTTTTAATAATACAATATACACAAATGACTTGAAAATCATGAAGTCATAAAAATCATTAAATATATAGCCATTATTCTAAGTTTAATGTCGTTATTTTGAAATCAACTCCTCCAAAAACAGCCAAAGGAGGGAATAATTTCACATAAAAACCTGACTGTGAACATTCATTAAAGTAATCCCAACTCAGAAATACAACAGAGATGTTTAATATGACTTAGACATACAGGACAAATGACGTTAAAAATAGATGATAATTACCATAGAGTATCAGAAATGTTAATTACTTTTTAAAAAGACCTGTATAATGTTTTGTATTGTATAGTTGCCTTCTGGAATAAAAAAGACAATAATAAATTTTCTATTAGGCATTTAAAATATTGAGTAATAAGCATATCAGCAAATAGATGTAAAAAAATTTTGCATATGTTCAACTAAGACACTTTTAATGAAAAATAAGCAATTTCCTTTATTTCAAAGAATAAAACAGGAACAGAAAAAAAAACAGAAATGGGATTTACTCTTATGATTGCTAAACTTTGACCTATTACTACAGCAAATATTTAGTTGAAGGTTTGCATTCAAGCATGCGAGATGTCTGAAAAATTTACTGTGTTTGGCATTAAAAAATGGGGAATTAGAGCCTGAATCCTCAAAAATTAGTGTATGATTTTGACCAATGATTAGAAAAAAGTATTCCATACTAAATAATGTGCTAAATATTTTCTAGAGGCTAAACCTTTGTAAATGTTAACTGAGGTAGTATTGGAAATAAAATCCAAATATTGGATTGCCTTTTTTTACAGAATCCATGCACTGTTTTCCAAAGAGTATGTGCCCTGCAAGTTAGTTAAATATCAAAGGGTTGAATTCAGGATCCCAGGACACTGAATAAGACAGAAAAAATGCCACTTTTTTTCCCAGTGTTCCAAGTTATCCTCCATTTTTCAAAAGTACACACACCTTTTATAATATATGGAACTTTTTTCCCTTAGTGGAAGTACCTTGTCAAAGCTGCTGGACTTCTGCTTTTGTATGCTATGTGAGGACGTAGAAAAATAGCTACTATTTTTTTATATGCAGAAGTACTTACAAAAATGTATACCTGACTTTTTTTTTTCACCCAATAATGATTTCATCAGACTGTAGACATTTACCCTTCTCTATACTGTGGTAAAAGAGATTATAGTGTCTTCAGCCACATATATTTTTCTTTTTCAGATCTAGAACCGAACTCTGCTGCACATGGAACTTCATGAAAACTATTATTAAAATGTCAGGGTGCCTGTGAAGACCAGGGATTAGATTCAGCTATTGAAATCATACATCATAAAAATATCCTTGAGGTGTTGGTGCACATGGCACAGAAGAAAAAGGAGGTTTGCAATACTGATCTACCAGTAACATGTCAAAGGCATGTTAATAGATACAGACATGATCCTTCTGTTAGGGTTCATATTTTAGGAGGCATGGATGCAGGTCCTTCTCTCCCACGAACAAAAAATCTTGTCTTTTTTTTTTTTTTCCCCATGCCTTTTATTTGAATGATATTTGATAAAAGCCATGGTAGAAAAGGTGGTGAGTCTTTATGGCTATACATAGATGATTCATATTTATACACTATCTCTTAAATTGCTACTTACAGTAATTTCACGATTATAAGACGCACTGAGTATAAGTCACACTTCTGGGTTTCAGCAACTTTTTGGTTTTTTGTCCATACATAAGCCGCACCTGATTATAAGCCGCACGTTACAATACAGAGTGGGATAAAAGGTATCTATTCTATCACCATCTGTTGAGGGTGGGGACAGTGATCTTTACGTAGATGGCAGATAATGTGCTAATGGGCCATCCATTGAAACCAGGCAGGGCATTGTTCTTTATCTTTTCACAACCCATCCTTCCTCCAGCCAGTCATTGTCTGCTAATGGCCCATTGAGTCCCACTGTGTCACTGATAAAATTACTTCATCCCATTGAAAGTTGCTCCAGCCAGGGGGAAGAGCCCAACATTTCTTACCAAGATAAAAAGAGAGGTTTTGGGACACTAAGGGAGCCCCTTTCTCCACTGGACTCCAGAGGAAAACCAAATTTCTCCACATCACCACTGGACCTCTGGAGGGAAACTGCACCTTCTGCAGGAGCACTGCTCCAACTGTATCACATCTGTCACTGTAGGAGGATGCAGCCACCATTTAATGGGACTGCTATCAACACCCTGCCTGACGGGGTGTCAGGTTGTACTCTGACTTTGTCAGGGTTTGGGGTTTGTTTCTTTGTAGTGCTGTATTTCTATTTTGATTTCCCTAGAAAAGAACTGTTATTCCTAATTTCCATATTTCTGCCTGAAAGCCCCTTGATTTCCAAATTACAATAATTTGGAGAGAGGGGGTTTACATTCTCCATTTCAAGGAGAAGTCCCTGCCTTTCTCAGCAGACACCTGTCCTCCAAACTAAAACAACAACTTTTTGTTCTTTGTCCCTATATAAGCCGCACCTGATTATAAGCCGCACTTTGGGTTTGGACCAAAATTTTAGTCAAAATGTTGCGGCTTATAATAGTGAAATTACTGTACGCAACATTCTTATAGTGGCCAAAGTTTTTTTTGCTACTAATATTGGATGGAGCTGTGGTAGATGGAAACTGGAGGACTCACAGAATCAGAGATTCAACGACAGAACACTCTACATAAGGCAAACAGATTGAAACTTATTAATCTATTAAAAACAAACAAAATATCTTGGGCTATGTAAAAAAGGGTGTCATTCCTGCTCCTGAGAAATCAGAAAAACGTACAGAATAACATTCAAAAGCTTCAGCAATCTGGATTCTGCTCTGTGTCAAGCACTGTCCAGAGAAAAACAAATATGGTCACCACAGTGAACTAACTCCTTCCCGAAGACATGTACTTGCAGAATTAATACCAGTGATACCTGCAAATAGCACACTTATTTTGTCCAGATAATCAAACCCTACTGGAAGAATCTCATTATTCCATTTTTTTTTCCAGTAAGATAAGCATTACCTATTAAAACAAACACAGTGTAATATCTTCTATTCAGAAGTTTAGTTCCATGATAACTTCTCACAGTTTCAAAATATTTTATCACTAATGTGATAAATTTAATTAAATATTTATAGAGCTGACATATTTTTTAAGTTCTGAATAAATATGCAGGGCCAAACTGTGGAAGCTTTATACATGCTGAGCAGAATTAACTCCAATAATTAGTTATTTTTTTTCTATTGATGGTATCTTCAAAACAAAATATTGAGTATTATTGAGGTATTGAACTCTGCTGGAAGTAACTACCAGCTTGTACTCTTTTTTCTGCTAGTTTTAAGACTTTGTAACATTCTGTATTTTTTCCAGTACCAACTCAAAAGTTACTGGTACAGAATGGTAGATGACTGAATTTTTTTATTTACACAACTTCTTTACTTACTTCCTTATTATCTCAGACTCCATATTATTTTTTCAGGAGAAAATAGAATCTTTCAGACTGTATTTATTTAGAGAAAAATCATAGGGTGCTTAATACCCCTCCAAAAAGAGAGAGTAACATGAGAATTCTTTTTAGTCTAGATTAGAACTGTGTGTAATTCTGGTGGTATAAAAAGTCCTTTATCTAAAGAAAACATGGTTTTCAGACAGGAATGATAAAAACTCTATTTTTGATAGTATAAATTGATCCATGGGATATAAATTCTTTCTTTTTCTAATGATTACTTTATGACTTTGAAAATAAGATTTCTGAAAAGGATCAGAACTGTTTTCTGTACATGGCAAAGATAAATCCTTTGTTCATTTGCTTTGAAGAGAAACTAATATTTGAAGTCTGGGCAATCATTCTAGTTTCAAGAGAAGCACAACCCTGTAAAAACCAGCATATAAATGAAAGGGATGTTTTCTATTTGTTTTCAAATATCATCTCTTTCTGTTGTTGAATATGATGCCTACTTGAATACATTCCCCCCACTATTTTCTCCTTTAATAGGAGAAATTAAAATTGAAAAGCCAGCAATATGCTTACGACTACATTTGCAACGAGTCTCCCCCTTCCCAAAATACCTTTTGTTGATTAATTCCATTCAAATCCCAGAATCTCAGAATCTCTAAGGCTGGAAAAGACCTTTAAGATCACTGAGTCCTATAGGGCTACTATTGTTTGTACTTCTTATTCAAAGAACATGGACAGTGTCTTTACCAAACACAGGGAAAAAAGAGAGCATAATGCTCTACACAATACGTGTGCACCCCAGGATCCAGTCCTCTAGCCATGTTCACTCTTCCACTGTTTCTCTGGGTCTTAAGATCAATGCAATCTCCTTGGTGTGTATATGGGGAGTCATCAGCACAGCATCCCTCATTGCTTGAAAGGAGCACAATGTTTTTGTCAGCTATTTCCCTTTCTACCTTTTAGGATTCCCCTTTGTGTTCTGGGTTTTTTTCCCCCCTGTTTTTTTGTTTGTTTTTTGGTTTTTTGGGTTTTTTTGTTTTGGTTTTTTGTTTGTTTGTTTGTTTGGTTGGTTGGTTTTTTGTTTGTTTGTTTGGGTTTTTTGTTTGTTTTTGGTTTTGATTTTGATTTTTGGAGGTTTTTTTTAATAGATTTGATAAAATTTAAATCTTGTTCTTGGTCTGCAGCAACATGCAATTTTATACTACTATATGGTGCATTTTATGTATGCCAGAGCCTTGTCTGTTTTTCTCTCATAGCAAAAAGTAGTTCAGATCCTGGGCTGCATTTCTTTAACCTATCATGAGTGTGTTTCTTAAACTATGGGATTTCCAGTGTCAAACTTATCCCTGTTTCCCATCATCCTATGCTTGTGTTTCCTCCTCCACAGTGCGTATCCTGTGTTCCTGGGGCTTCTACTATGAGTCCACAACTTTATTTCTCTGTACAACATCAATATCTCAGTCACTAGTAGCTTGCTATAAAAAGAAAACATGCTTACTGCTACGATTTGTACAAAAACTGTAAACCTGACATCTAGAAAAATGCAAAGCTAGACTAACTCAGACACAGTCATGAGGAAAAAATAGTATCATTTGTTTTAGAAAAATAAAGAAATTAGAAAAAATATTTTCACAGATGAGGTGAGGAGAAGTAAAGCTTCAAATGTTCACAACAGGTTCAGACAAGGAAAGTGTGCCAAGTCCCTGTTCTGGAGGTGGACCTGCAAAATCAGGTGGCTGTTGCTAGCAATGGCAACACAATGCTACTGGGCTAGAAGCCTACAGTATCTTTCAGTTTGCTTCTGCTGAGCAGACTGTATATAGTGTCCTTCTATGGGCTGGTGATTAGGGAACTTTCCACCTTCCATTTCCTGCACTACCAAGTTATTATAAATTATTTCACTTTAAAAATACAGTAATTTCACGATTATAAGACGCACCTGATTACAAGCCGCATGTCACAATACAGAGTGGGATAAAGGGATCCATTCTATCACCATCTGTTGAGGGTGGGGACAGTGATCTTTACGTCGATGGCAGATAATGTGCTAATGGTCCATCCATTGAAACCAGGCGGGGCATTGTTCTTTATCTTTTCACAACCCATCCTTGCTCCAGAGAGTCATTTTCTGCTAATGGCCCATTGAGTCCCACTGTGGGACTGATAAAATTACTTCATCTCATTGGAAGGGGGAAGAGCCCAACATTTCTTACCAAGATAATAAAAACAGAGGTTTTGAGACACTAAGGGAGCCCCTTTCTCCACTGGACTCCAGAGGAAAACTGGATTTCTCCACATCACCACTGGACCTCTGGAGGGAAACTGCACCTTCTACAGGAGCACTGCTTCAACTGAATCACATCTGTCACTGCAAGGGGACTGCAACCACCATTTAATGGGACTGCTATCAACACCCTGCCTGACGGGGTGTCAGGTTGTACTCTGACTTTGTCAGGGTTTGGAGTTTGTTTCTTTGCAGTACTGTATTTCTATTTTAATTTCCCTAGAAAAGAACTGTTATTCCTAATTCCTATATTTTTGCCTGAGAGCATCTTGATTTCAAAATGATAATAATTTGGAGGGAGGGGGTTTACATTCTCCATTTCAAAGAGAATTTCCTGCCTTTCTCAGCAGACACCTATCCTCCAAACTAAAACAGCAACTTTTTGTTCTTTGTCCATATATAAGCTGCACCTGATTATAAGCCGCATTTTGGGTTTGGACCAAAATTTTAGTCAAAATGATGCGGCTTATAATCATGAAATTACTGTAACTGAAATATATCCTGTAACTCAGCAGTCCTTTATCCGAGTTACAGTTGAATACAGTGAGTTATTCCAGCAACATAGAATACAAATGTTTCTGTCCAGTTGTAAGAAATCGAGAATCTTCTTTCTTACCTCTGTCATCCCAGACAGCCTTTTTTATTTGTTTTCAGCGGTGGCAGGTGGTTCATGTCCCTTTACCAGAGGTGAAAGAATTACTTGATCCATATCCTCTAAGAGATCTTTAAGCAACCAGCCTCTGGATGTTTTTAGAGCATGTTGCTCTTTTCTTAGTACTACTGGCTTTGACCAAAAGTGTTGGAGTGTCTGATTATGCACAAAAGTGACAAATATACCTAGATATTTTTGCTGACATGCTAATTTAGATATATATGAGTACCTGAATTGTTAATGTACTTATACAATGTCTGCAGTTTATTTTCCTTAAAACACTGATCTGCTAAGTAGCAGTTAAGCAAATAGCCTCAAGTTTTTTTTCTGTTAAAATATTAGTCATACTTGTTTCTGAATATGAAACTACTGATTATGAAAGAAGATGTACATCCTGCATTCTGAAAAGCACAAAAGAAACTTTTATTTTTAAGAAATGTGTTCTTTATACATAGAACTAAACTATAAAAATTATTGGACAGTGTGGTCATGCAGTAGGAAGTGGATAGGTCTTTTCTTCCAGAAGACCTGATTTTTCTCCCATTAGAGTAGAAACATATTTTTTTTGTTTTTCCCCCCTCTTTTCTTTTCTCTTTTTTTCTTTTTCTTTTTTTTTTTTGTTTGTTTGTTTGTTTGTTTTTTTCCAAAGGAAAATATTCCTTACCCACCAGTAGAAAATTGGATTTAGGTGTCTTAATATCAGAAAGAATCTTCATCTGGCAAAAATGAAGGCCAAAAAGAGAGAGATTCAATTAACCTTCCCATGAAATAAACATCCCGTGATATTTAGGCAATCTTTGGATAGCCTTTCTGCCTTTCTGCTCTAAATAAGAATTATTCCATTTCACACTGATAATTTTAAGAAGGAGAATTGATATGGCAGGTTTCATTAACTAGTGTAGCAACTGAATATTTATTTTACAGTTACAGATGTGATTTTCCTTCAGTAGCAGTGCTTTGAGACCAACAATAATGCTTTAGAATTCTGTGTATTCCATAACATGTTGTCTTATATGTAATTATAGGCCTTTTGCTCACAGTGACTATTGGATTTGGCTAGCTCAAATTATGATCAAATTATGAAAAATCCATGTAATAGAGCAGCTATTAGTTTACAAACAAAGCTAAATATTTAGCTCCAGAAACGAAACCTTATGTTTCTTCTTTAATGTCTGATAAGACTCACAGTAAAGCAATTATGTAGATGAAAAGAAAATGTCAGAAAAAATAGAAACACAGGTATTAGACCAAGAGATACAGTACATGAAAACAACCCTTTATATGGAAGACTTCTTAGAGAAACAAAACAGGATATTAAACACTGAGGAGTATCAAGAACCAGACTACAGGCATAAATGGTACTAAGGTTTGTATAACTTATAAACAAACTAGTGATAAATTGTTGGAAAATTACAGAAAAAAGTTGCACCTGTTGCTATTCTCAGCTGATAAAAGGGATTATTGATTATGACTTTGTTATAAACATGTTCACACACTAATTAAAAAGTCTGAAATAAACCTAATACCACAATATTTGCAGTTTCTGTCTTTTAGCTGCATCTCTTCTCACAAGCAGAATTGGACCATAAAGGTGCGGTTGTAAGATAATAATGTATATGCACTGAGTAATTTTGATGTAATTTAGGTTTTTTTATCTTGTACCCCTTTGCTTGGGGCTTATAAGTTCATAAGCTTATAAAGAGATAAGTACAGTACCTGTCTAATTCAACACAAATAAAATGGAAAAAAAATTAATAGAGGAAAAAACCCCATAGACATCATGTTTGCTTATTAATGTTGTTAGCTTACTGATTACAAAAAACCTTTCATTTTCTTGTGCTGTCCACTTCTAATTTATGTATTGATGATTTACTACAAAAACTGCATAAATATGGGCCCTCAGAGATGAAGGTAAGAGTATATTAAATTTATCAGCCAGGTCTAGAGCATTGCCCCAGTAGGAAACTCAGAGACAAAAAGAAAAAAAGCAAGAAACCAACTAAGGTTGGTTGCAGGGCAGAGGTGGTGCATTGATGGTAATATGATTGTCTTGGTTTTGTCTGGGACAGAGTTCATATTCTGAGTAGCTGCTGCAATGCCAAGAGTTTTTGATTTAGTATAAGAACAGTGTTGATGACATCCTGATGTTTTGGCTGTTTCCAAGTCAAAACAGCCCTTAGCCAAGGACTTTCAGTGTCTCATGCTCTGCTAGAGAGGAGCAGCACAAAAAGCTGGGAGGAACATAGCCAGGACAGGTGACCAGAACTGGTGAGAGAGATTCTATATCATAGATCATCATACCCAGTATGCCTGGGGGAGTTTCATGGAAAGGGGAGATTCAGGGTTATGGTGTTTGTTTTCCCAAGTAACTCTTTTGCATGACAAAGCCCAGCTTTCCTGGTGATGCCTGAACATCCTCCTGCCCATGGGAAGTGGTGATAAACCAATTGTTTGCTCCACTTGACTGCATGGATTTTGCTTTTAAATATTAAACTTTTTTCTCAACATGCAAGTTCTCTAATTTTTACACTTTTAATTTTCTTTCCCAACCTACTAGAAGGAAGAGAGTGAGAAGCTGTGTGGTGTTCAGTTGCTAGCTGGGGTTAAGCTACAACAGATATGAGATGAAAACCTGTAAGTAGGAGTAAATTGAGCTGAGAAAACTCTTGAAAGTGGATGACTTTAATATAGTGAAAAACTTTGATTTTCAAGAACAGAATGTTAGCTGGTCTAAAGAGCATAATAACTAAATTTCTTGTTTTAAGTATACATTTTTCTAAGTAGATAACAAAATGCATTTCAAAAAATCTTTGGTAGTAGTATCTTTAATCTGGGCAACTAGAACTAAAGCTAATTCCAGGCTATGTCTCTGCTGGCAAATAAACAAGCCAGGAACATTTTTGCTTGTTTTAGGATAAAATAGCATACAGAGCTCCCTTTCTGGGCTGTTTCCCATACCCCAGACACCACCATTTGATTCCCCTTTAGGGTACCCATTAACAACAGGCCCTTCCATATAATGTTCCTTGAGCTATACCCTGAATTCTGATCATAAAAATATCATTTGGAAAGCAAAAATAAATAAAAGAAGATAAATTTCTAGATTCACTGAAGCTACAGTTTTGCCACCACTGCGTTAGCACTTCAGTTTGAGTTCCTGTGATTAAGTAATTTCTAGAATGAGAGTAGAAGTTAAGGAGTTTATTTTCTCAGTAAAATATAGACGTTTCCAACAAAGTCTTTGGTGCCTACTGTCTGTATTATTAGCTTATCAAATATCTTCTGTACAGCTGTAAGCACAGAACACAAGGCAAAATGTATATGAAGACCAATGAGAGAGAGAATCAGCTTTATAGTTTAAGGTTTTATGTTGAGTATATGAAGTAAGCAATTACCTACGAGAAGCATGACATTGCTAGCATGTCATACTTCTTGTAGTTCATTTCCAGAAAACTGTGCCTTTCAAAAAAAGAGCGACAAAGTATCAGCTTGAAGAGCAGACACACAGATGGATAA
The DNA here is from genome assembly GCF_009819885.2 of Catharus ustulatus. Classification (NCBI taxonomy): domain Eukaryota; kingdom Metazoa; phylum Chordata; class Aves; order Passeriformes; family Turdidae; genus Catharus; species Catharus ustulatus. The sequence continues at coordinate 80,253,448 of NC_046222.1, read as the reverse complement.
TCTGATCCTTTTTAATCAGATTTTTTTAGTGAAGAGAGACTGAATTGTCTTTTCTTCAAGTGAAATTCTAAGCACTGATTCTCCTAAAAGGAATGTTTCTAGGTTTGACAAGATGACTATTTTAAGTAAGGGGAGGTAATTAAAAAGCAAATTCTAAATGCATAATTTAACCCCAGAAATAGTTGCAAATATCAATTATCAAACCAATTTTTCATACCTATTCATAAAAAAAGAGTTGAAGACATTCGTAAATTATTTTTCCTTGCAATAATCACAGGAGATAAGCTCTTAGCTATTTAGCTCATTTGTCTACCTAGGAAATGGAATTATTTCTTAGTTAAAAAGGGACAGGACTACTGTTATCCTTTAATGTATCACCAGATCCTGTTACACTGTATCCAGTGTGGCATCACATGGTAAATGGTATAGTTGCAGCCAGCAATGTTTTTGTAGTGCCTGGCAGCTTATAAATCTGAAAACATTCTGTCCTTGATGATGTAGGTGTCATCCCCTTGCAATATGGTCTTTTCAACAAAATACTTGATAACACAGAGATGCACAATTTTCTATAAATCTGCTTTGATTAGGTGATGAAGGCTGAGTTCAGATAATGCATCTTGTCTGCAGCAGATTGCACATTCTCTTTTAATAAAATTCTGCTGATAAGAATAAAACAGCCTCTTAGAATAGAGTAATCGAGATTAGGCTGTTAGGAATAAGAGTTTAGTTTTGCCTAAAAGTAAAAGGCTTTTCAGAACAAGACATGTAGATTAAAGCCTTTAGTTATATGGCCACTTTATAGACCCATAAAATGAGAAAAAAATCAATTTTATTTTAATTAATATTAATATATCATAATTATATACTAGAGATATATAATTATATATAATACATATACTATATATAATGCATATAATTATATAATATAATTAATATAATTGATAGATAAACCATATTAATGTGGTTTTCAAGTAGTTGAAGGAAGCTAAGAATTTTTGCCATTTTCATCCTTAGGTAATCAGAAAAATCTATGTTCTACATTTGACTGAATAGGGACATTTATGAAAAAGGTAAAGCAGGGCTTCTTTTCTGGAATCACTATTAAGGAGGCAGTTATCCCAATTTCCTCACTTGTAAATGAATAGGGATAACCAACACAGTTTAATTCCTCATTTCCTTTCTTGCAAGAGATTTTTTTTTTTCCTCTTACCCAGATTTTTCTTTTCCATTGCATTTCCTGCCTCTATACTGAGATTCTTTTTCTGCACTAGTTTCTTACATTGGCTCATAAAATTAGGCAGTGTCTTTCATAAGAAACCACAGCTATCTTGAGTTTGGAGGCCAGGCTTTAGAAAACCTTTAGGGCAGGATCTTAGAAATAAATTTAGAAAAAATGTCCTGATGAAAGTAATTTAGGCATGCTGGGAACTTGACTCTATCAATTATGCCTAAGCATTTTAATAACATTTCACACTGCTTGTGATTGCACACACAAGATGAAAGACGAGCTGGCTGTTGAGAGTGGGCAAGTAAACTGGAAATGTAAATCATTCAGGTAATTAAAATGCTGACTTACAGAAGCATTCTGCACTACGATAGAGGCTCTTCTGCCATGAGACTTAACATTTGTGAAAAGGTCAGTTTTCTACTTTCTGAAGCACTTAAAGTGCTTTTATTTTGATAATGATTGTACATGTCAGCCATAATAATCTTAGTCATCCATGCTTTTCTGTCCCTAATTGGTACAGAAAACACTTGGGGATTTATTCATCTTCTCGAACAGTGTCTAGTGCCATTGGTACACAAATGTAAGAGATACTTGAACTGGACTGGAAGGTAAACCATAAGACAAGGAAAACCTGTGATTTACGTAACATTAAATGTTACAAAAAATTTGGTAGGGCACATCAAGTAGCACTGGACGTCTGAGTGATGCTCATAAATTCCTTCATTAAATTATGTAGTTCAGAAATAACACAAAATATGAATTATTAGCATTGGTTGTCCCTTTTTCATCTTCTTTTAGTCACATCTGAAGACCTAACATCAATTTTTAAAATAAAAATGATGTATTTTTTCTTCAAACAATTTTCTTAATGTGAATGAAAATACTGTCTGATTGAAACCTGTTTATATTTCAAATTATACTTTTTTGACATTATCTAGCCTCAAATAAAAAATAAATCTCTTTGTTTCCATTTTCCTAGTAATTCAAAATGGGTTTTCTTTCTTCAACACTCCTAAGTGACAGTTTAGAAAGCCTATTTTATATTTTCTTCATCTGCATCACTGAAGTTTGGAACAAAGTTGGACTAAAAACCTTTTGGTAGCAAAGGTTCATTGCACCCTTTCTAAAAGATTTGGTTAATATTTTCTCCATACGTATGTTCTTAGTTTTATGAAGGTTCTCTGGCTTTTATTTATTTCCTTATTTTCATAGGACATTTTCTTATCCTGGACTATTTACTTTGAGATCTCATATTCAGCTTTTGTCTAATGTAGAAATGAGTCCTGAAAACATGATGGATGATATATTTGTAATTGTATTTAAAATATTGTCACTCTTTCTTATAAATTCATAGGTTTTGTCTGACAAAAATTTACTTTCAATATTTTTTTTCATCCATTAGAATAATTGCCTATTGTAGCATTATATGCCAACATGAGAATCCATTTCTTCCATTCCTATCACTTCTGGTGAAAACTTTCCTTTAACTTTTTTTCCCCAAACAAATAAGCTCTCATTTTATTCTTGTTTTCCTACTATTTGTTTTTATTCTACTTAAACAGAGAGAAGATCACTACTAAGCCTCTGTCTTTCTGTTGATTCATAGTCCACAATTTTCTCTTGTGAATGTCTACATACATTTTTAAGTTAACTTAAGACTTAATTTAGGTATCATCTTAGATAACCAAATACTCTGACATAATAATTTCTACCCACTTAGAAAGTGGTATAAATGAAGCACTTTGAATTTGTGAGTGCAGGAAAATGCACAAGATATCGCATCTTTACCCATGAATGCCCTGGACTACTTATTAGGAGATTTTCCTGAGCACTTTTTCCATGGCTGATTTTGTTGGCATTAGGGGACTTTGCCCTGCTGTTCTCAAGTACAGTCAAGTTGAATATTGTGGCCAGTAAATCTGAATTACAATTGGAATAAGTATAAGAACTAAAAGTTAATTTCAGCAAGTTTGAAGAACATATGTATTGTGACAAAATTTCCTTCATTTTCACATGCTCTGACTTCTGCAATCTCTTTCCAACATGAACAATCTCTGTTGCTTCTTTTTTACTGTGTTTTCCTTCCTTCATCTTCAAATTGAATTAAGTAATTTTGTCCTACATTAATGTTGATTGGAATGCTCTAGGCAATCCAGATTTTAAAAAGACACATTCATATTAACTTCGAAGGAGAGGGAAAGGAAGAACCCACATTATCATATTTGCTTTCCTTCTAACTGAACTGATGAGGTGGTAATGAAGGCTAAATGTCTCTCTTCACTGGTTTTATTCTGAGTGGGACTTCTTTCTTCAGTAAGGAGGTCAAAATTAGATCAAGAAAGATGTCAGTAAATTCTGTATTTTAGCTCCACTCCTAAAATATCATAGCAGCATTTTAATATTTAAAAATCTATATATTCTAGTAGCTAAACATACTCAACTTTCAGACAGTTAGGATAAAATTAATATCCATTGATAGAGTTACCATTCACCCCATTCATGCCATAATCATGAAACTGGTTATCTTCCATCACCGACACATGCTCATTCTTGTTATTACAGGGGTTTGGAAGACATTTAAACCGTTCCACAAAATATTATTTTCAAAGGTTCCTATTTTGCATAGCCTAGTTGCCATTTAGGATTTACTGTGGTACTCAGTGGTCTAATCAGGCATACCCCTTTGTCTTAAGGCCACAACTACATTAGAATGAAATAAGATAGTGTTTGACCACATAATTTCTGTGTGATTTTATCTTTTATCCTTGAATTAATTAAAAAAAAAAAAGACATTTGTGAGTAAGGCACTTGCTGAGAACTCATTCTTTCATTCTGTTTTACATCTTCATATTTAATATCTCTGAACATGCATTTTTCATATGTTTGGAGTTCATTTTTGCTTTTGCTTTCTGATATAGGAAAATAAAAAGAAAGGCAGGATTAAATCTCTGTATTTTATTTGTGACTTGAATTAAGAAGCAGACTGGTTTGGAGCACTTAGCTTTTTTATCCTAAACAGTTTAAAAGCTCAGAGGAAAACACTTTTTTCGCCCATTTTGGCAGTCTTCATTTGAATAAATTGTGCATAAATCAGTACATACCTTTTTAAAAATATGAGTTTCATCTGAGCAGGCTGTGAATCTGCTCAGCTGTTTACCATTGCAGGAGGGCATGATCTCCTCAAGCATATCTGCCTAGTATTTTTCCTAGGCGCACTCTGACAGCCAGTGGAAGTTGTCCTTCCACTGGGTTGGAACTACATTATGTTTAAGGTCTCTTACAACTCAAACCTTTCTATGAGTCTGTGATCTCAAATTGAAGAAGCCTATCTTTAGTTAAGTAATTGAGCTGTTGATTTCCATGTGTGATTGGATCTTCAACTCGAACTCCAGCTCCAAATTCAGACACCTACCTGTCTACGGACTCATACCTGATCTTGATATTATTTCTCACCTATGATTCCACATAAAAGGACCATATATATCTTTGCTGGAAGTAATTACATGTCATTCAGTGGAAACAAATGGCATAATGTCTGCAAGGAGATACTGAAAAAATGGAGCAATTGTTGTCTGGAAAAGAAGAGAAAACCTGGTTCAACTCCTCTTGTAGCAGTTTAAGCCCTGCTGGCAATTAAGCTCGATGCAGCTGCTCATTCACTATTCCACCAATGGGACTGGGTGGAGATTATGAAGACAAAAGGCCTCAGCTCTGTGCAAACCCTGCCCAGCAATAACAAAGACACCTCTATATTATCAACACTGTTCCCAGCACAAGTCTGAAACATAGCCCCATACCGGCCATTGTGAAGAAAATGAGCTCTACCCCAGCCAAACTTAGCACATCCCAGTATGTTTAACTTGAATTAAATGGTTGTACTCCTTTGAAGAACATCCATCTTTAATAGCAAAAAGATAAACTTCATGTTAAAATGTGATCCTGCCACCACAGATTTCCTCAGTAACAGCAAAAATTTACAGTCAAAAGCAGATCATTATGCATAAGTAAACAGGCTTTAGGGCTTTCTCTCTTTTGACAGCAGAAGCATAACATTAAATTCATCAGCAGTCCAACAAAACCAAACATTTTTACTCCTGATGTCTTAAATGCCCTTATTTAATATCATTGATCACTTAATATCTGAGGGTTCTTCCTAAAAAATTCTGATTGAAAATATTATAGTACGCATACATGTTTCTGTCATTGTGCTGGAATACATTTTATTTTAGAGATACTTTAGCAATCCTTGACTTTTATATATGTTATCAGATTAGCAGTTAATGCCTTATCCTAAGTAAAATGGTGAACATACTGTTTTATTTTTAAGAGGAATAAAGTAATTTAAAAAAAATAGATATTCCTAGGACTCTCTAAACATTAAATTTTACATATACTTTCTCTAGTAAACTCCTCTGCTAGAAAAAGGAAAAATAAAGAGCACCTACTACAGAGCAATTCACTTACTTACTAGTTTATGCAAAATATGTACTTATGAATTTCCATGTCTTCAGGTCCTTCTTTGGTAAAGACACAATTCATTAATCTTGATGTAGCACAAAGAGGTTTGGGAGTGTTTTCAGTTTTATACGGTATATTTAAGGCACACTTCCTCAGGGAGTGGTGAAGTTTCTCATATGTATTTGCTTCATGTCTTTAGAGTTATAAGTCAACAATGCATCTGCATGTCCCTGCATTATTTTTTGTTTTCTTTTGCTGTTTAACTTATATAAAGATCACAGCAGACACAGTTGGCCATTAAATTCCAAACTTAGAGATGTGTGCTACAATTAAACCTTAACATTATTAAAAATACTGGGACTGCGGACATGCACTTATCTGGATTTTTAAAATGAAAATAGCACAGTATGTCAGGTGTGGTCATAGTCTCCTATTACCAATATACTGTAATTAGTGCCTAGAGTGGTTGCAGCCTCTTGCAGGAGAGAAGACCAGAGAGTTCCACTGTTTGTTGTCCCTACTTCCTACTGTTTAAACACGGGAAAACAGATGGCCAGCAGAAGGATTGGCAAGGGCCAAGTATGTAGTCTTGCATGTAAAAGGGACTGAAGAAGTAAAAGATGGCAGAAGTTAATGATGACAAAGAGTGAGGTTAAACCAAGTAACAGTCTGCACTGATAAGAGACAATAAAGAAAGGAAGGACAACCGAAGACACAACTGAAGGGGTGCAGAAAGGAAACGCTGGTGTAAGTAGTAATGAAAAGGAAGAGAACGAAATGTCAACATCATTTCATATGTGCTGATGTTAGAACATCCATACTCAGTCACAACTGGAAAGGAAAATGGTAAGCTCTAGAGCAGGTATGGGAAATAAATATTTAACTGTATAACTGCACTGAAGCCTATTAGAAAGGAAGGTGCAATAAAAAGGAGCAAATCCCCCAGCTTCTCTAAATCAAAATAGTTTTGCTGAAGACAAAGGACCCATATTAGTTCAGCTTCAGAGAGGAGTTAAAATTTTAAATTATAAAGCTGAGGATTTGGAATTATAAACAATATATTTTCAGAGATATATTAGTGCTAAAAGCTATGCATAGTCATAACCATAATGAGTATCTGTGGGTAATTTAAATGAAAAAATTACATTAAAATACAAAACTTAATGATTTCTTAATGTAAAAATGTCAAAGAGAAAAATTCAAAAAGAGGAAGCGCATGATAATGATTATATAAATTATCCTAGTTAGCAGTTAGTTTTGGAATGAATGCATATTCTCTGTGATATATAGTGTTGCAACACGGTTTGTTCGATCAAGTTACTTTCTAATTTTCAAATTTTGAAACGTAATATGTAATTAGGGTCTACTTAATATCTTCTCTTTAGCAGTTGCTTTAACTAAGGCCAGATGGACTGCAATTAGATTTCAAATGGGAACATTTAGCACTTTCAAAATTAAACTGGTTATTCTAATTCATCATGAAAGAGATAAAAATAGAGATGGGGGATGAACCACACAGAAGTCTGAGACAAACCATAGAACACTTAAGAAGGAAAAGGAGGTCTTTTCACTGTTGCTCTCTGAAGAGCTGGAATCTTAAGGAAGAAAAAAAGAGGTTTTCTACTGTGGTAGAAAAAAATAAACAGAACAAAAATAAATACCAGAACAACATTTCCCCCCACCTCTAATAGGAAAATCTGTACACTTGCGAATTTTTAAAAAATGTAATAGATGAAAATACAGGTGCTAGAATGAATCAGGCACTGCTTCTGCAGTGTTTAAGATGCATACACTTTCTGCAAATGAGGTGACCTAGCAGTCCTTTTACATCTTTGATTTCCCTGGTAGT